>NC_090649.1:208187835-208307835 GCF_040937935.1 Hyperolius riggenbachi | reverse complement strand
CGGGAGTCGATCCGGCGGCTAATCGACCACAGGAGGGAGAGGGGCATGGTGGAACAAGGAGGGACATCAGATTAGACAGTGGAGGGAAGAGAGAGCAGAGCAGATTTTTGCAGAGAGACAGGACAGGCCAGAAGAGTAAACAGAACGCCCAGTATGGCTACCTTTTGGGTGTCTCCTAGTATACAAGTGTGGAACCCCTCCACCAATCCAGCAGGGGAGGGGAGCCTCTGGTAATGTGTGCAGAGCTGGGAACTCCGGAACACAGAGCTCTCGCCACCAGAGCCCCTGAGAGATAGGAGAATCCAGCAGGGGAGGGAAACCTCTGGTAATTGATGTAGCAGGTGTGCAGAGCTGGGAACTCAGGTGCACAGAGATCTCACCACCAGAGCCCCTGAGGGCCCGTTTCCACTATCGCTAATCCGCATGTGTTGTCTGCATGCGGATTCGCATAGCCAATACAAGTGGATGGGCCTGTTTCCACTTGTCCGAAGTGCTGAGCGTTTTTTCTGTGCGGGAAAAATCTTCACGGCAGAGCCATCAGAATTCGCACACCGCTATGCGAATCGCACGCAATGCATTGAATAGGGAAATCACATGCGTATTTGGCAAGGGTATTTTCCCGCGATTTCGCATAGAAACTAATGTAAATTAACAAAGGCAGTGACATGGTTAAAGTCGCATATACCCTAACCTATGCGAAATCGCGGCAAAATACGCATGCGGAATCGCATCCGCATGCGATTTCATCAGCGGTGATTACTGGCGATTCCGCACCGCAATAGTGGAAACGGGCCCTGAGAGATAGAAGAATCCAGGAGGAGGGGGGGGCTGCCTCTGGTAATAGGTGCAGCAGGTGAGCAGGGCTGCGATGATTCTCATACACACTAAGGCCTAGTGCACACCGGAGCGTTTCCGCTGCTGTTTGCGATCTGCTTGCGGGTGCGGATCCGCTAGGGTAATGTATTTCAATGGGCTGGTGCACACCAGAGCGGGAGGCGTTTTGCAGAAACGCATACTCCCGGGCTGCTGCAGATTTTGGATTGCGGATGCGTTTCTGCCTCAATGTTAAGTATAGGAAAACCGCAAACCGCTCTGAAAAACGGCACTTCAGAGCGGTTTGCCAGGCGTTTTTTGTTACAGTAGCTGTTCAGTAACAGCTTTACTGTAACAATACATGAAATCTACTATACCAAAACCGCAAAACGCTAGCTGAAACGCTGCAGAAAAATAAGAAAAAGCGTTTCAAAATCTGCTAGCATTTTGCGGATCTGCTAGCGTTTTTTGGTGTGCACTAGGCCTGAGAGAGGTTTGGCGTTTCACAGTTTAAAAAAGACTGAACAGGTTTTTCCCCAAAACAATCATAAATATATATATGCTTCACTCTTTATAAAACTGACCAAATGTCAACTAAAAAAAAAGACAGGCACGCATATGCTTCACTGATATTACTTCACTCTTGCTAATTTCAGGAAAAATGTTTTTTGACAAAAAGCAACCCTTTTAGATACACAATCTCCCCCTCTCCTTATCAGTTCACATATACACTTAGGCCCCATTCACACTAGTGTTTTTCCGAGATTTCGGCAAACCGTCTAAACGCTAGCGCTTTTTAAAAGCGCTAGTGTAATGAAACCCTATGGGCCCAGCCTTACTTGGGTGATTTGTGCTAATCGCCGCAAATCGCCCAAAAACGCCAAACGCGTAGCCTGCACCATTTTCAGGCGATTTCCAGGCAATCGCGTTTCAGTGCTATAGAAGTGCAAAACGCGATCGCGCCAAAATCACAGCACTGTTTAGTGATTTTTCCGCGTGAAATTGCGGAAAAATCACTCCTTCAAAACGCAGGTGTGAATAGAGCCTAAGAGAGGTTTGGTGCTTCACAGTTTAAAAAGGACTGAACAAGTTTTTCCCTAAAAAAACATGAATACATATATATGCTTCACTGTTAATGCTTCACTCTATATAAAACTAAACAAATGTCCACTAAAAACATATAACAGTCCTTTTTACACTGTGAAGCGCCAAACCTCTGGTGTATGAGAGCTGGGATGATCACCGACCTGAATCACGAGTGATTCAAATGAGGCTTAATTAGCCCATGCGCTATGTACTAGTAGGAGAAGGGGGACTTGCAGGGGGTGGTGACAAAAGAGGGAATTCCCTCTGTCAAGCTACCTACAGGGGAGGACAAGGGTGGCTGGATGATGTAAGAAAGGATTCCCTCTGCAGTGTTACCCCCCTACCTCTGCCGGACAGGATACCAAAGGGGAGAGCTACATGACTACAGGACATGATATGGGATCTGGCACAAAACAAATGGGGAGAGCTACAGGGTGACAGCACAAGATCTCGCACCACAGGAGGCATAGTTAGAGAAAAAATAATAATACTTTATCAAGGCGTGTGCCAGTACAGTGCAGGGCAGCAGCAGAAGCCACAGCTGTCACTTTCCTGTAACAGGGCGACTGATGATGACCTCATGACACTGGGCTGCAAATCTTATTCTGTGGGCGTGAATGGGCATGTCTAACTCCAACTGTAACACCGCCCACAGAATCAGACTCTGCACCTTCCATGGAGTGAGAGCTGCAAAATGGAGGGATAGAGCTGCAAGATGGAGCCTGCCATTCTCTTTTATTCATAGTTGTATTGCACAAATATATCTACTTTTATATTGCCTTTCTCAAGTGCTTTGTATCTAATCATTAATTTAAAAGGGATAAGGAAGCTCAATTTAGTGACTTTTTTTTGGTTCAGTTCCTCTTTAAGGAAAGCAGCAAAAATATCTCTTGTTAAAAGGATTCATAATTATTTTGTAGTAGTGGTTCATTTCTTTGTAGTCACATTGCAGGTCTTCATGGTCATGTTTGTGGCATCTGCTTGTTGATATGTTAAGACAGGAATTAGGCATGGAACTCATTTTAAACACTTTTTTTCCTTTATTTGTACAGGGGGCATGAGAGGACAGGGTATGAGAAATGGAAGATTTGGTGTCAAAACAGGCTTGGCAGCACGAAAAATGGCTTTATGGAAAGGTGTCAGCCCACTAAACCGTTCGCCACTTGGTGTGAGGGTAAGTTATTTTTGTCCACCTTATATTGTCTTATCTGAGTCGAAGCGTCTCAGTTCATGCTTGAAGTGGTGGGAGCTTTCTGTCCGCGAAATTGTAATCATAGCTCCCAGTGAGCATGAAAGTTCCACCAGCTTGAAACTGAGCCAAACTCAGTTGCAACTGATGAATTAGCTGGCAGCTAATTAATGAACCTGCAGCCATGGATTTAATGTTTTATTTCAGGTCAGTAGCTTATACATATGTAAAGGTCTATTATTCTTATCATTATATGCGTGTGTGTGACTATAAATGTAGTGATTCCAAGCAGTGTGTACATTAATAAAGTGAATATTTCTCATTTTATGAAGAATTTGGAAAGTCAGTGGTCACCCTTCAGAAGGAGAACCAATATTTCCAGACGTTTAGGATTTTCACCGTCCCCGAAGAGCAATTATTTCAATAGGTAAGCTGGATTTAGTGTGTGTGTTTTCCACTGTGAAGATGGGATGAAGCTTGGGTAAATCCTTTCTTTGTGAGGCGTTCTTAGACTTAGTGTGGTATATAGCTGGAGTCTGACATACACAAGCTACAGAGCTGCTCTCTTCCACTCAGGATATGATATTCCCAGATGGGCAGGAGTGATCACTGATTTCACCAAATCTCAGGGATAATGCTGGTCACACACGGACGCATTGATTTGACAGATCTCTATCAGTTTAGAAGAATTGACTTTAATTACATTTGTATTTTTGTTAATGCCAAATGCAATACTTTTCTTTGACAATACAGTAGAATCCCTTTATAGTAAACTCCAAGGGACCAGGAAAAGTCGTTTACTATATCAGAATTTTGCTGTGTCAGAATTGGTCATACATTGAATATTTATACAGACGCATTTGCTGGGACCTGAGGACCGAGTTTGCTATATCCAGAGGTTTACTATAACGAGATTCTACTGTAATAAATTACTGAGTACTTTTCATTACCCTGTGAACATCTGTAGAAGTTATGTTGTATTTTAGTGCCATCCTGGAATCTATCTGGACCCTTGCACTTCTACTGTAGGAGCACTAGACTCCCTCAAACTTCTGCTGTGTTTACTGTAGAGTTGTTACTGCAACTAGCTGAAGGCCTTGTGTTAGTATAGGCCAGGGCTGTCCAAATGGAATTTGGCTCTCGAGCTTTTGCTATGGCCAGTCTGTTTGCTGTGTCACTCCACTTTCTTTCACTTCTTCTGCTATGCCCACCTCTTTCTCTCTCTGCTCCCCAAAGCTATGATGTTGATACTCCACCCCCTCTAGACCAAGACTCCTGGGAGCATATCCACAAAGCTTCTTTTATTTCATTCATTATCAGAAAGGTTTTTACATATTCTATGTTTGCAGTTAGTAATCGTGTTTGCAATAGTAATTCTATTACTATAGAGCGCTGTAATAATTGTAATGTGCGAGACAGTGTTTGTCATTAGCAGTTCCTATACTAGCCGTTTTAAAGGAATACTTAAAGCAAAAAAAAAAAAAAAAAAAAAAAGATCTTTACTCACCGGGGCATCCTTCAGCCCTCTGAAGCTGGATGGTGCCCTCGCAACCCCGCTCCGATCGTCCTTTCCCCGCCGGCGGCTACTTCCGGGTTCGGCGACAGCCGCTGACAGGCTGGGAATGCGGCTGATTTTCCGCGTCCCCAGCCGCTATATCACCCTCTATGCTGCTATAGCGTGTATATATATATACTAGCGTATCTCTATATACTCTATGCTGCTATAGCAGTATATATATACTGCTACTTCCGGGTTCGGCAACAGCCGCCGACAGGCTGGGAATGCGGCTGATTCTCCGCGTCCCCAGCCGCTATATCACCCTCTATGCTGCTATAGCGTATATATATACACGCTATAGCAGCATAGAGGGTGATATAGCGGCTGGGGACGCGGAGAATCAGCCGCATTCCCAGCCTGTCGGCGCCTGTCGCCGAACCCGGAAGTAGCCGCCGGCGGGGACAGGACGATCGGAGCGGGACTGCGAGGGCACCATCCAGCTTAAGGGGGCTGAGGGATGCCCCGGGTGAGTAAATATCATTTTTTTTTTTCCTTAACCACTTCAGCCTACAGCTTCGATAATCTTATGCATCCGAGCAATGTTCACCTCCCATTCATTCGCTAATAACTTTATCGCTACTTATCAAAATTAATTGATCTATATCTCGTTTTTTCCGCCACTAATTAGGCTTTCTTTAGGTAGTACATTTTGCTAAGAGCCACTTTACTGTAAATACATTTTAACAGGAAGATTAAGATAGAAATGGAAAAAAATCATTATTTCTCAGTTTTTGGCCATTATAGTTTAAAATTAATACATGCTACAGTAATTAAAACCCATGCATTTTATGTGCCCATTTGTCCCGCTTATTACACCATTTAAATTACATCCCTATCACAATTTATGGCGCCGATATTTTATTTAGAAATAAAGGTGCATTTTTTCAATTTGCGTCCATCACTATTTACAAGCTTATAATTTTAAAAATTTAATAAGATACTCTCTTGACATGTATATTTAAAAAGTTCAGACCCTTAGGTAACTATTTATGTCGTTTTTTTTTTTAATTGTAATTTTTTTTTATTTTTTTTTAATAGAAAAATGTATTTGGGTAATTTTAGTTTGGGAGGTAAATAGCCAATTTTAGATGTAATATAATGTTTTTTTTTATTCAATACAGGTATGTGGGTGCAGTTTACTATTTGGCCACAAGATGGCCACATTCAAAAAATTCCTAGATGCGAACGATGTCGCATCTAGGAACTAAAATGAAGAGAAGAAGTTTCTTGGGGGCAGAAATACCACGCTCTGATGAGAAAGCGTCGGTATTTCTGCCGGGGACTTAGATCGGTGAATGGGAATTATATTCCCATTCACTGATCGGGGGGGCAGCGGGAGCGCGCACCACACGGCTGCAGCACCACTGCCTATCTGGACGGATATATGCGTCCAGATATGGCGAAGTGGTTAAGTATTCCTTTAACCACTTGCCGACCGCACGCTTATACCGTGCGTCGGCAAAGTGGCAGCTGCTGCGTCGCCAGCTGCAGGCTGATTAATCAGGAACCAGCCGCTCGTGCGAGCGGCTGCTTCCTGTCAATTCACGGCGGGGGGCTCCGTGAATAGCCGGCTCGCAGGCTAAATGTAAACACAAGCAGAAATAATCCGCTTTGTTTACATTGCAGCGCCGTAAGGCAGATCGGCGATCCCCGGCCAATCAGCGGCCGGGGATCGCTGCCATGTGACAGGAGACAGCCTGTCACTGGCTGCACAGGACGGATAGCGTCCTGTGCAGCCCGGATCTCCAGGGGGGGGCCAGGTAGGAGAGGGAGGGGGAGGATTTTGCCGCGGAGGGGGGCTTTGAGGTGCCCCCCCGCAACACCCGGCAGGCAGGAGCGATCAGACCCCCCTAGTGGGGAAAAAAGGGGGGCGATCTGGTCGCTCTGCCTGCACGCTGATCTGTGCTGGGGGCTGCAGAGCCCACCCAGCACAGATCAGCTAAAACAGCGCTGGTCCTTAAGGGGGGGTAAAGGGTGGGTCCTCAAGTGGTTAAAGCAAACCTGAAGTGAAAATAAACGTATGGCCTACTTCAGTGCTCAGTTGTGTTGCAAAGAAATTCTCCTAGTCCACTGACTGCCAATACAATTCTATGGGCCTGTTCTCAGTACTGTGTTGTAAGGAATTGTGTTATGCAACTGACCACTTTGAATCCAGCCTATGAGATGATTAATTGTAGGCGTTTTACTTAGGGCCTGAGCCCACCGATGCAGTTGCCATACATCAAGCGACTTGGCGGCAGATCGACCATCCAATTCGATAATTATAATTGAATGAAAATCAGTGCCGCAAAGTGCATGCCCGACGGACAAAGCGACCAATTTCAGAATGGAAATTGGTCGCATTGTCGATCGCGCATGCTGCGAAATGTTGCTCAATTGGGCGTGCGGCAGCAACGGTGTGCAATTTCCCCACTATTGAAAGCAACAAAACTCCCGGTGCTGTCTCCCCTAATGTCAATGTTCTCCCAGTGCCCGTGTGAAGTGTATACATTACCTCTCTGTGGCCTCCGTTTGTCCACCGTTGACTTCCGGGTGCATTCTCCTCTCCATGCACGCACGCCCCACATGGTTTCCTAGTAAGGGCCACGCGTGTTACGTCACACACGCGCCCTTACTAGGAAACCACGTGGGGTGTGCGTTAGAGATGGGAAGTTCGGATCTTTTCAATGATCCGGATGATTCGAATCGGATCATTGAAAAGATCCGGATCTTTGATCCGAATCTCGGATCATTTTACAAGGGAAGCATTCGGGGGGTGAAATGAATAGCAGGGCAGGAGAAGGAGAGGGGGGTGGACACACAGAGAAGGGGAGAAGATGCACAGAGGGCAGGGAGTGGACAGAGAAGGGAGGAGGGAAGCAGAGAGCATAAATGTTTGTTTGCACATAATACCCACATGCTGCAATCATGCTTTACATATATTTCACCTACATGTTCATCTGTATACCTTGAATGGAAACGTCGCACAGTGAAAGAAAGCATTGCCCAAAGCATTCCCAGAAGATAAGTGCAGCTGTTTAGAGCGAGGGCAGGAGGATCATATTGCGCTGCAATCACAGTGTGTGCAAAGTTACTGAGCTGTGCCAAAAGTTTCCAATGTGTTCACTGTGCACAACTATGAACAGACAGCCTATAATGAGCAGCACATTTCAGCCAGTATGTGTGCTCTACACATATCTGGCAGTGGCACCCATGTCCCCTCTACCTGTCTCCCTGCAAGGCTGGCTCCCCTGAGTCCCCTCCAACAGAGCGATCCATCTCTGCTCTGCTTCCAGGACCCCGCTGCCCGCTGAAAGGGGGCGTGTCGCTCCTGGCCACGCCCCTTTTGCGATCCGAATCACTCATTTTGATGATTTGGATGATTCGACTCACAAAATAGATTCGGATCAAAGATCCGAATCGTTCATGATCCGGACAACACTAGTGTGCGTGTATGGAGAGGAGAATGCACTCGGAAGCCAGCGGGGGGACAAGCGGAGGCCACGGAGAGGTAATGTATACTTTTTACACGGGCACTGGGGGGACATTGACTTTAGGGGACAATGGCGGATGCGACGCACAAAGCCGATTGCCGAGAGATTTCATGCTGAAATGGATCAGGAGTTGGCCTGTGGTGTATGGGCAGTTGACAGATCTCTCTCTTATCAGATTCGATGAGAGAGATTTGTCTTTTGGTTGAATCTGCCCATCATCGATAGATGTATGGGCACCTTAAAGTACAGGCAGTAGGATATTGTCTAAAATTGGTTTTACTTGTTTTCGATGATTGTCTGCAGCAGGGGTTTGCTGGAGAACCTAATCTGAAGTGATTATGGCCAAAGGATTATTTAGGAACACAAAACTTCAGTGTATACTTGGCTTATCTGTTCAGCTGTTTGCTGAATCTGCCCCTTGAGGCCTGGAACCCACTACAAATCACAAAACGCTATTGCAATCGCTAGCGTTTTTATTCAGAGTTTTGTAAGCAATTTCATGAGCGTTTTCCAGTGCTTTTGGGAGAGATTTTAAAAAGTGTAAGCTTTTTGCCAGTGGTTGTGTAGCGATTAGCGATTTTAATTCTGATTGGTCCTTTCAATGTATCAGAATTTTATTACAGCTTGCAATCGCACTCAAAATCGCTATGTGTAGCGAATTATGAGTGATTTGCCAGCACTTCAATACATTACATTGAAGCGCAAACGCTCCCAAAATGCTGCATGTCCTGCGATTGCGATTTTGCTAATCGCAATCGCTACTTTGGAATTTGTTACATTTATCTTCATTGGCAGAGCGTTTAGGGAAAGTGCTAACGATTTAAAGCGCTCCCTAAATGCTCAAAAAATCGCTCTAGTGGGTTCCAGCCCTGAAGTATTTTTTGAAGCCTGGATACTTGGTACAAATCTGGGAAATCTCCTCTTTATTCCTACAGCAGTTATTCTCAAGCAACAACTACCTTTAGAAGAGGAATGAGGATGAACCAACAGCGAGACAAAAGACAAGCCACGTTTTTCCAGAAAAGAGGCATAAAGGTATTTTTATAGATAAGACCTAAGAAATGAACTCCACTAAAACTTTTCCCGTTCCTGTGTAGCCACAACGCTGCAATGTAAATGGAGATTTTATTTGTGAGCTTTCAGGTTTTATTGTCCAGGTTGAAGAAACGGTGTCCAAATTAGCAGGGCTGTGGAGACTACAAAAATTATCCGACTCTGACTTCAGGTACCCAAAATTGCTCCGACTCCTTAGACCTCAATTCACGGAACATTATCAAACGTTTATCAAACACTTTATCAAACGTTTGATAATTTACCTCATGGGTAAAATCTCATTTTAAATTCACTAAGGTGTTATATATTTATCGAATGTTTTACAGATAAAACGTTCAACAAATATATAACACCTTAGTGAGATTTTACCCATGAGGTAAATTAACAAACGTTTGATAAACGTTTGATAATGCTCCGTGAATTGAGGCCTTAAGCAGGCCATACACTGGCTCGATTCGCGGCCGTTTCGACAGCAGATTCGATCCTGGGATCGAATCTGCTGCCAATCGTTCGCGGTAAACACAGCCGCCGATCCGATTTCCTCCCGAAATCGGATCGGTCCGTCGATCGCGCCGTGCGGGAAATTACCCTCGATCGCCCGCGGGTAAAGTGCGCGTCGCTAGTGGCGGCCGATCCGATCAAGTATACATTACCTGAGGCTGGCTCCCGGGCATCTTCTCCGCGTTGCACGGCTCTGTTCCGGCTCCATCCCGGCGCTTCCTGTGTCACTGCAGTGACCAGGAAGTTCAAATAGAGGGCGCTCTATTTGAACTTCCTGGTCACGGGATGGAGCCGGAACAGAGCCGTGCAATGCGGAGAAGATGCCCGGGAGCCAGCCTCAGGTAATGTATACGGGGGGGCGGGGGGGGGGGACAGGCGGCAGGAGCAGCTCAGCAGATGGTGAATCTGTTTCAGGCTGAAATCGATTCACAATCTGTTTGCAGTAAAGGCAGCCATACGATCCCTCTCTGATCAGATTTGATCAGATAGGGATCTGTCAGCTGGTCGATCTAATGGCACATCGACCAGTGTATGGCCACCTTTAGTCTAATTTTTACAAAGGCTATGGATCTGGTTCAAAAATTATCCGACTCCTCAGTTTCTTGAAACCATGCCTCTGACTCCACAGCCCTGCAAATTGGTAATATCAGCAAAGATTGCTAACACGAGATGAAAGTGCATAGTTTTTCTTTCTCTTTCATGCACCCATGTCATTGCTTCACAATGCTTCCAAATCTGGAAAATAAATCTGGACAACTTGTAAATTTAAACTTTATTTATTATGTTTAAGTGTAAGTTGACCTTATATCCAGCTCTGCCCTCATTTTTAACTAATAACTATTATAACTACACCGGTGGGGGCACAGATAGGTCACAATCGAGATATTGGATGGAGAGACACAGTGGGGTGGGGATGGGTTTACAATGGATATTTTGGAGATAACTGGGGGGGGGGGGGGGGAGGGAGTTAGGCACGAAGGAAATACAATGGGGGCAGTGGACGCACAGGTGGCATAGTGGAGGCACAAAGGGGCAGTGTGGGGGGGGGGGGGGCACAGTGTTCCAGCTTACACATAAATTCAGGTTATAGACAGGCTTTGTTAACCAGCGGTACCTATAATTGAATAATTTGTTTGTATCCAGGTTTGAAGAGTGCCGTTAACCACTGTGGACGTAACTACAATTTATTCCTACCCCAATTCCCACCAGTTTGGGCTTAAGATCATAAAAAAATTAGTCCATAGTGCAGGTAAACACCCACCTGTGCTCATCACTCCACAGGACATTTAGTGGATTACCCTGGTTATCCCACCCTAGTGTCCAATACCCGCTGCCTTTCCTCTTCAGTAGTGGTCAGTAGCAGGAAATTATGCTGGTAAGTGTCTCTCACCTCCCCTGATTTCTGTGACGGTCGCAGCTCTACTGTGGCTTATACTTAAGCGTGCCTCCTATACTTGCATGTATAGAGTCCTGGCTTGATGACATAGCAGCAGCATAATATAGGGGATACAACATCAATAAAACATGGGGACATAACAATACAAATACTGTTTAGCAACCTCCTATATGCCAGACAACTAATAAAGCAACTACAATTACCATTTTTTTTCTTTTCCATCCTTTTTATTACTGCCTCTGTCCTTTTTTTTATAGCTGCAAGTTTCACTATTTCAGCTTACTTGCAATAATTGCTGTAAGGATGAATCTATTGTTCCCCTCCTCACATGTAAATGACCCAACCTTTAATAATTCATACTCCACCTACCATCCAGCTTCTTGCCAATAGCATTACTGCTTGCTGTGGTGGGATTGTGGCTTCAGTATCCTACCTTAGTTCCAGGGAACCTATCTGCTATATTTTCAGACTTTTCCAGCCACCTTCCTGAAAGCACAACATGCAGGGTAGGGAAGCCCATGTTGCTACTCGCATAGCTGTACACTGATTTAAAGGGATCCTGAAGTGAGAGCAATATGCAGGCTGCCATCTCCATTCTCTAATAAGCAAAGCCAGCAGCCTGACTTCCGTGCTGAGGCTCTGCTTTTAAGTCTTTATTAACACTGTGCATGTTGCATAACCCGTATGTTACAATACGTTGCAATGGAGACTGAACATAGACATTAATTCAGAGCCTGCATGCAGTGAGTTATAATAACCCGAACCATTACAATGCAGAGATGTGAATGGGCCCATAGAATTGTATGTGCAGTGAGTTGGCATGCAGAATTATTCTGTATCGCAACTGATGCAGTGTCAGATGACCCTTCGTCACCCAGAATGAGCATGCTGATCAGACGCTTTGACTCTGGTGTGACTCCGCTGGCTGCATACTTGTCGTATGTGTGTGACTCATAGGACTAAAGCTAAAAACTCAGCATGACAGCCAGGTAACTGGCATTGTTTATAATGTAATGAAGATTGCAGCCTCTGTATTCCACTCATCTCAAGTTACTTTTAATGCAAATAGCCTTGTGTCTCAATCTGTCATTTTACTAGAATCATAATTGCTAGCATGTGATGATGCTTATTAATAGTAGTGTGACAGCTGAGAGGAGTGTGCAGGGTGGTTCTGACTCCTGCATGGAGCTACATTTAATGCACTGAATTTGTGCCCTGGCTGCTGCATGGCATTACAATATGTAGTATGCACTGGGTTGTTAGTTTACTTTACTCCACTGAATCTTCTCCCTCCCATGGTCTACCTTACTTAGGCAATTTAACATTTTTTGCTTTAAAATTTGCACTAGGTTGTTCATATACTACCGTCTTATAGCCAACAGCTGAGTTTCTGCATTGCCACAGAGTCTTTACATTTGTAAAGTGACATGTTGTGTCCGTATGGATGGGTGTCATAATACTGATTTTCTCAATAGTCTAATCAATTTTCTCAGTAGTCAATCAGTTTTACATCTATTTCATGTAGTGTAGGTATTGTCTATTCAAATATAATGCTGGTCTACTCTGCTACCTATAGGTAGATTTTATCAAACAAATTAATCTACTTCTTTCTTGAAACTGAAATTCTGTTTCACTCCCATATATTGTTTTCCTGAAGGTGCAGGCTACTATGGATATGGATCAACATGAAGAATTGCCAGAACTAACTAGGACTTACCCGTGAGTATCTAGTCCTTATAACTTTTAGGCTTCGTTCTAGATGTCTTTAGGCCTCGCTGTTTATCAGATCTAAGCAGCACTGATGGTACATTTTGAATAATTCTACATTCACACTGCACATAAAAATGTTCTTTTTATTTAGCTCAGCTAAATGGAACAGATAGGCATGGTTGCAAATGATCCTATGTAAAGCAATAGCGTTCACATGAGTCTGTTTGGATCAGTCTGTTCCGATGAGCAGAAAGCAAGTTTGGGTCTTGCATGATGCAAGTTAACATGAATAGTTTTTTTGCCTTTTTTTCTGGTAGAGGGGCTCTAATGTATAGTGCATACACATACAGTATATGTATGGTTGGGATGTCCGAGGATTTGAGCCATTAAGAGAAACCGGTTGTTGGATAAGAAATCAGAGTATACTTAGGGTTCTTTTTTCACTTGGGGTGATTTGCAGTGTTTCATCACATGCAAATTTGGTTGAGGAAAAGTAGCCTATTGAAATAAATGGAAGGGAAATAGACAGTCCCCTACTTGCAAACAACTAGAGCCACGTTTCATAGATACAAAGTTGTCTTTGTATTAACACAACAAGAGAAACAGACTCCCCATATGAATGTAAATCACAGATTAATATCTGGAATGACCACTGCATTAGCCCCAATATATACGACATATAATCTTTATTGTATACAAAGGAAAAGGAGCAATAAAAAAAAACAATGAAAAACAAGGCATGGCCACCAGGCCCCCTACAGTCCAGAGGTCCCCAACCTGGGGGCCACGGCCCCCTGGTTGTCCGCTGGCTGATTTCTGGGGGGCCGCGGGCGGACCTGGCCATAAGTTTTGAGACTGTCAAAAATATTGGAAATTAGAAAAGTTGGTGCTTAAGTTTTTATAATAGCAATTTGCATATACTCCAGAATGTTATGAAGAGTGTTCAGATGAATTGCATAGTCCTTCTTTGGCATGAAAATAAACTGAATCCCAAAAAAACCTTTCCACTGCATTTCATTGTTGTCATTAACCTTTTGGGGGCCGACGTAGGTTGAATCTACGTCCAGCAAATGGTGCTTCCGCCCTGACTGGAGGTTGATCCAACGTCCGCGCTAACGAACCGTCCCAACGCGATCGTGCGCACCGGAGAGGGGAGATTAAGCTGTCCTGACATCTCCCCTCAGTGATCAGCAGCCATCGCGTATGGCTGCTGATCTCGTGATCACTACGATCGCCGTAGTGAACACTTTGACAGCTGCGGCGGTAGGGGGGGGGAAAGAAGAGGATCCACTTACCTCCCTGCTGTTCCCGTGGCTATCGGCGCTCCCCACCGCTTTTGCCGGCGCTCCCCACCGCTCTGGCCGGCATCTCTGCTCATTCTGACATCAGCGCCGGGTCCCGGCTTGATGACGTCATCAAGCCGCAACCCGGAACTGAGCTGCAGTAGGAGCAGAGATGCCGGCCGGAGCAGAGGGGTTTGCTGTGGCTCGTCGCTGGAGCCTGGAAGGTGAGTGAAAGCAGCTGCTGAACGGGGGGGACACCTGGCCACACAGCCCAGCAAGACCCTGCAGGGAACCGGCTGCCCTAACCCCCCAAACGCGCCCCCCCCCCCCCCTTTCAGCAAAAAGTCTGATCCTTAACCACTTGCCGACCGCCCACTACCTATGGGCGTCGGCAAAGTGGCACCCCCAGGACCGTCTAACGTCGATCGGCGGCACCTGAAAGACGGAATAGCCGGGATCCGCCGGCATTAGGCTCCGCCCACCCGCAACGTCAACCTGCCAGCCAATTGGCAGCGCCAGCGGGTTGTTAACCCTCGATCTGCCGCTGCAAAGTGTATAATACACTTTTTGTATACATTACAGTGTATTATACAGGCTGCCTCCTACCCTGGTGGTACCAGTGATCGAGGGACCACCAGGGTAGGAGGCAGCTGTGTATGTATGCACCCAAGCACACTGATCCTGCCCCCTGATCGCCCACAGCACCCCTCAGACCCCCCTGATCACCCCCTCAGACCACTGTTTGCACCCAATCACCCATCAATCACCCCCTTTCACTCTGTCAACGCTATATTTTAGATCAGGTCCTAAACTGCCCCCTGGGGGGCTCCTTACCCCCCCCCCCCTCTGTACTGTATACATCTATTCTCCCCTGTAATCACCCACTGATCACCTGTCAATCACACATCAGTCACCCCCTGTCACTGCCACCCACCCATCAGATCAGACCCTAACCTGCCCCTTGCGGGCACCTGATCACCTGCCCACACCCTCAGATCGCTCGCAGACCCGTCCTCAGATCACCTTCCAAGTGCAATGTTTACGTCTGTTCTCCCCTCTAATCACACCCTGATCACCTATCAATCACCCCGTCACCACCTGTCACAGCTACCCATCAGATCCTAATCTGCCCCTTGCGGGCACCCAAACACCCGCCCACACCCTCAGATCACCCACAGACCCACCCTGATCACCTCTCTAATGCATTATTTACATCTGCTCTCCCCTCTAATCACCCACTGATCACCCATCAATCACCTCGTCACTGCTACCCATCATACCCATCAGATCAGACCCTCATCTGCCCCTTGCGAGCACCCAATCACCCGCCCACACTCTCAGATCGCCCTCATACTCCCCCTGATTAGATGCAAGCAATGCAGCAGTGAGGTATTCTCCCCTCTAATCACACCCTGATCACCTATCAATCACCCCGTCGCCTCCTGTCACCACCTGTCACAGCTACCCATCAGATTCTAACCTGCCCCTTGCGGGCACCCAAACACCCACCCACACCCTCAGATTGCCCTCAGACCCCCCCTGATCACCTCCCCAGTGCATTATTTACATGTGTTCTCCCCTCTAATCACCCACTGATCACTCATCAATCACCCCCTGCCACCACCTGTCACTGCTACCCATCAGATCAGACCCTAATCTGCCCCTTGCGGGCACCCAATTACCCGCCCACACCCTCACATCGCCCTCAGACCCCCACCTGATCACCTCCCCAATGCATTGCTTGCATCTATTCCCCCCTCTAATCACACCCTGAGACACCCATCAATCACCTCCTGTCACCCCCTAGCACACCCACCCATCAGATCAGGCCCTAATTTGCCCCGTGTGGGCTCCTGATCACTCGGCCAAACCCTCAGATCCCCCTTAGACCCCCTTCCGATCACCTCCCCAGTGCATTGATTGCATCTATTCTCTCCTCTAATCACCCCCTGAGACACCCATCAATCACCTCCTGTCACCCCCTAGCACTCCTATCTATGAGATCAGGCCCTAATCTGCCCCCTGTGGGCTTCTGATCACCCGGCCAAACCCTCACCCGCCCCACCACAGTGACAGAATTTTTTTTTCTGATCACTGCTGGTCTCTACGACTTAATTGTGGCTGAGACCAATCGTTATGCCACACAATACGCAACCGACAATCCAAGAACTTGTGGTCATTCCTCAGGAGGCGGGTTGACAAACAAAAACCAACTATTTCTGAGAAACTCAAACAAGTGATTATGAAAGAATGGGTTGCTATCAGTCAGGATTTGGCCCAGAAGTTGATTGAGAGCAAACCCAGTCAAATCGCAGAGGTCCTGAAAAAGAAGGGCCAAAACTGCATAAACACTTTGCATAAATCTCATGTAATTGTCAATAAAAGCCTTTGAAACGTACGTATGAAGTGCTTATAATTATATTTCAGTACATCACATAAACAACTGAAACAAAGATCTAGAAGCAGTTTAGCAGCAAACTTTGTGAAAACTAATATTTTTGACAGTCTTAAAACTTTTGGCCAGGACTGTACTCTTAAACAATGATATGGATTCATATCAGTACCACACTCTCTAAGTATACGTCACCACAGTCCTCAATACAGTATCAGGAGAAATATATCCCCCTATGGAGAGTGTATGTGGTACTGGTGCTCCTATATTACATTCCAATGTTTAAACACCTGTGCCACACTGTCCAAGTGAATATCACAATGGTCCTGAACAAAGTATCTTTCGTCAGATTTGATTTCACCTGTAGACTGCAAGCTGACTAGAAGCAATAGAGGTCCCTGGTCTCCACAAGATGGTTACTGATAGAAAGTGGTGGCAACTGGTGGAGGGAGACCAGTGGTAGCTAGAGATGGCTCGAACCTCCGATTTTCGGTTCGCGAACCGCAATAGACTTCAATGGGGAGGCGAACTTTGAAAACTAGAAACATTTGTGCTGGCCACAAAAGTGATGGAAAAGATGTTTCAAGGGGTCTAACACCTGGAGGGGGGCATGGCGGAGTGAGATACATGCCCAAAGTCCCGGGAAAAACTCTGGATTTGACGCAAAGCAGCGTTTTAAGGGCAGACATTACATTGAATGCTAAATTGCAGGCCTAAAGTGCTTTTAAACATCTTGCATGTGTATACATCAATCAGGGAGTGTAATTAGAGTACTGCTTCACACTGACACACCAAACTCACTGTGTAACGCACCGCAAACAGCTGTTTGCATAGTGACGGCCGTGCTGGACTGGTGCGCAACATGGCCAGAGTGCAGGCCGTGGCAGTTTTCCAGCCCATATGGTCGCCAGGCTGTGGTAGCTCAATGATAGAACAACAGTAACTGTCCAGCTGATCAAATTTGATTGAACACCTGGAGGGGGGCATGGCGGAGTGGGATACATGCCAAAAGTCCCGGGGAAAAATCAGGATTTGACGCACAGCAGCGGTTTAAAGGGCAGTAATCACATTGCATGCTAAATTGGAGGCCTAAAGTGATTTAAAACATCTTGCATATGTATATGTTACGGCCAAAACCAGAAATCGGCCAATTCTAGAATTGGCCGGCCGTTTCTAGAACTGGCCGATTTTACATCGGCCAAAGTCCAAAATGCTGTGAATTTCTGACATTGGCCGGCCAGTTCTAGACACGGCCAAAGTCAGTCGGCCAAAGTCCAAAACGCACAAATTCCAGAACATCCCGGGTCCTGTCCAGCACCATGAATGGCACTTCCGCTCTGCTCTGAAAGATACAGCATACTAATCTTTTTTTTTTTTTTTTTTTTTTTTTTTTTAAAGAAAAGCATTTCTTAATTACAGCTGATACAAATCCTGCAATAAATCTGCAGTGTGTCTACATCCTGCTTTCTTGGGAGAAGACATTGTTAACATCCTGTGCTTTTAAATTACCTGCTCTGCTGTGGAAGTCAGGTGACACAGGGGAGAGATCAAATTACAGTGGTGATTAGTCACAGATGAGCGGGAATGCATGGCTGTGGGTGCTTTGCTGGGGGGCTGTGCATGGCTGGGGGTGCTTTGCTGGGGGGCTGTGCATGGCTGGGGGTGCTCTGCTGGTGGCTGTGCAGGGCTGTGGGTGCTCTGCTGGGGGCTGTGCATGGCTGTGGGTGCTTTGTGGGGGGCTGTGCATGGCTGGGGGGGGGGGGTCTTTGTTGGGGGGCTGTGCGTGCTCTGCTGTGTATTGCTGTGGGTGCTCTGCTAGGGGGCTGTGCATGGCTGTGGGTGTTCTGCGCATGGCTGGGGGGGGTCTTGGCTGGGGGGGCCGTGGTGGGTGCTTTGCTGGGGGGCTGTGCATGGTTGGGGGGGGTCTTTGCTGGGCTGGTCTTGGCTGGAAATGCTTTGCATGGTCGGGGGGGGGGGGCTTTGCATAGCTGGGGGAGCTTTGCTGGGCTGGGGGAGCTTTGCTGGAGGCGCCGCCAGGAAGCCCCGCTCACCTCATCCCCTGCTGCCGCTAAGTACTCAGACCTCCGATCAGGGCGACCACCAGGCGGAGAAAGGCAGAGCAGCGCGCACGCTACCCGCCCGGACCCATACACTTTATATGCAGAAGTGTTCAATGACGTCACTTCTGCATTGAAGTGTTCGGGTCTAGCGGGTCTCGCGTGAGCTGGCAGCTGCTATGCCTCTCTCTGCCTCCCTGGTACGGTCGCCCTGATCAGAGGTCTGAATACTTAGCGGCAGCCGCAGCAGGGGATGAGGTGAGCGGGGCTTCCTGGCGGCGGTGAGTGGGACTTGGCCGGCCACGTGAAGTCACAACGCTTTCTGGCCGGCCAAAGTCCGAAACTGAAGCCCGTTTCTCACATTGGCCGCATGAGCCGGCCACTTCGCATACTGACCGGCCAGAACCCGAAGTGGCCAGACTTCGGGTTCTGGCCGGAACATATACATCAATCAGGTAGTGTAATTAGTGTACTGCTTCACACTTACAGACCAAACTCGCTGTAATGCACCGCAAACAGCTGTTTGTGTAGTGGAGGCCGTGCTGGACTGGTGCACACCATGGCGAGAGTGCAGGCGATATCGGTTTTCAAGCCCAAATAATCGCCGAGCTGAGGTAGCTCAGTGACAGAACGGTGAATGTCTAGCTGATCGAATTTGGTCTGTCCACAATGAAGCAACAACCTTATTATCTTGGGTGTGCCCCCCCGGGGCACTCATATAGCCGGTGGTCATTGCTTCATTGTGATACGTAAGCCCCTTCACCGTGGCAAGGTAACGATCACGAAGGGGAATTGACAAAAATATACATGCCTTTTGTTTTGTTGTTGCAACTGCAGTGCAGCCAGAAAAATTAGGCAGGCATGTACAAGCACCAGAAAAATTATAGTGCCCGCTCCTAGCAGCGGCCTTAAAAATTCAGGAATCCACCCGGAGTCCTGGACCCTGTTAGTGGTGGCGGAGAAGGCAGTCAAGCGGCCTGCAGGCAGAGATGCTGTGTGGGGAGCGACTTAATCTTGGGGCAGGCAGTTACACGGAGTGCAGGCAGAGATGCTGTGTGTGGGGACTGACTTAGTCTTCAGGCGGGCAGTAGTCCTCCGGGATCCATGTCTCAATCAATTGAGACAGCTCTGACCACAGGTCAAGCCTGCGAACCCAGTAGTCCAGGGGTTCATCGCTGCTCATTGTGTCTACATCCAGACTTAAGGCCAGGTAGTCGGCTAGCTGCCGGTCGAGGCGTTGGTGGACAGTGGATCCGGAAGGGCTAAGGCGAGGCGTTGGACTAAAGAATGTCTGCATGTCTGACATCACCATGAGATCACTGGAGAGTCCTGTCTTTGCCTGCGTGGACATGGGAGAAGGATTACTGGCAGTGGTACCTTTATTCCGTTGTGCTGTGACATCACCCTTAAACGCACTGTAAAGCATAGTTGCCAGCTTGTTCTGCAAGTGATGCATCCTTTCTGCCTTCAGGTGAGCTGGTAACATCTCCGCCACTTTGTGCTTATACCGAGGGTCTAGTAGCGTTGCCACCCAATACAGGTCATTCCCCTTGAGTTTTTTTATGCGGGGGTCCCTCAACAGGCTGGACAGCATGAAAAACGCCATCTGCACAAATTTGGATGCTGACGCACTATCCATCTCCTCTTGCTCTTCCTCAGTGATGTCAGGTGAGTTCTCCTCCTCCCCCCAGCCACGAAGAATACCACGGGAGCGTTGAGCAGCACAAGCCCCCTGTGACACCTGCTGCGGTTGTTCTTCCGCCTCCTCCTCAAAGAAAACACCTTCCTTATCATCTGACTCCTCTTCCCCACATGACTCTTCCTGCTCTCCCCCCCCCCCCCTCTGTGCTGCCGCAGGTGTTGTGGAAACATCTGGAATTGATCCCACAATTCTTCCTCCTGTTCCTGTAACTGTTCCTGTTCACGCTCCTTCACAGCTTGATCCACCAATCTACGCACGGCATGCTCCAGGAAAAAAGCATATGGGATCAAGTCGCTGATGGCGCCTTCACTGCTACTCATCATGTTTGTCACCTCCTCAAACGGCCTCATGAGCCTGCAGGCATTTCACATGCGTGTCCAGTACTTCAGCCAGAACATCCCCATCTCTCCTAAGCATGTCCTTATACTGTAGTTGTATAGATACTGGTTGACTGCTTTCTCCTGTTGTAGCAGGCGGTTAAACATCAGGAGCGTTGAATTCCAGCGAGTCGGGCTATCGCAAATCAAGCGCCTCATCGGCAAGTTTTCTTCGCTGAATATCGGCTAAGCGTGCCATGGCCGTGTAAGACCACCTGAAATGCCCACACACCTTCCTAGACTGCTTCAGGACGTCCTGTAAGCTTGGGTACTTAGACACCAGTAGAGTTGTACTGCCACTCAGTCGAGGAGGAGGACAGCGAAGAGGATGTAGCAGGAGGAGAAGGAGAGGAGGTGGCAGGAGGCCTGTCTGCAAGCCGTGGAGGTGTCACAACTAGGTTCGCTGCACAGCCACGTACTCCCTGCTTGCCAGCGGTCACCAGTTTGACCCAATGGGCTGTGTAAGTAATGTACCTGCCCTGACCATGCTTGGCAGACCAGGAATCCGTGGTCAGATGGACCCTTCACCCAGCGCTGTGTGCCAGAGATGACACCACTTGCCTTTCAACTTCATGGTACATTTTGGGTATCGCCTTTTTTTTGAGAAATAATTGCGGCCTGGTACCTTCCACTGCGGTGTCCAAATGGCCACAAATTTTCGGAAGGCCTCAGAGTCCACCAGCTGGTATGGTAACAGCTGGTGAGCTAACAGTACCGCCAAGCCAGACGCCGGGCAAGGGGGTGACTGGCAGACATTGGCTTCTTCCGCTCAAAGATTTCCCTCACGGACACCTGGCTGCTGCTATGGGCAGAGGAGCAGGAACTGCTCAAGGTGAGAGGCGGAGTGGAGGAGGGTGGCTGTGATTGTGAAGGTGCAAGGGAGAAAGCGGCTGAAGATGATGCACCTGAAGGAGGAAGAGGAGGAGGGTGGCTTTACTTTTATGTGCTGCTTTTCCTCAGGTGGTCTTCCCATTGCAGTTTGTGCCTTTTCTCCATGTGCCTTCGCAAGGCAGTTGTCCCTACGCGGGTGTTGGCCTTTCCATGGCTCAATTTTTGCTGGCAGAGAGAACAGATAGCATTGCTCTCATCTGAGGCAGACACACAAAAAAATGTCCACACCGCTGAGCCCTGGGGTGATGGCACTATGGTGACGTTAGCAGCTGACGTTGAAGGGCATGTTGGCTGGCTGTCCATAGGTGGCGATACATGGCCCCGGACACTGCCACCAGCTGTTTCTGACAATGAGCTCCCCCTGCTTCTTTCAGGAACTCGTCTCCTCCTTTCCGACTCCACCTCTGAACTGTCCCCCTGTTCATCTCCTCTATTGGGAACCCATGTGACAACCGTATCATCATAATCATCCTCCCCAGCTTTGCTTGTATCAGACACCTCCAAAATTACACCAACAGAAGGTACTTTATCATCATCCTCCTCCTCACACCTTACGTCCATAGTGTCGCTTAACTCAGACATATGAGGTGGTGTAACTTGCTTAGCGCTTTCAACTTGTTGTAACAATAATGGTTGTGAATCAGTGAATTCCCCACCAAATAACTCCTGCGACGTGTCAAATGTAGCAGATGTGGTGCTTGGAGTAGCGCTGGTGACTGCAGAAGATGGTGTTCTGTGTTAAATAGTCAACCACGTCCTGACAATCTTGGGAGTTGATGGGACGTGCCTTCTTCTGAGCACTGTACTTTGGTCCAGGGCTGCACGAAATCGCCTCAGCACGACCTCGAACAGACCTGCCGAGTGGCCTGCCACTGGGTCTTCCTGTTGTTTTGTCCATATCAGGGGAATGAAGTGAAAGGTATGCACTGACTTTACTAATACGAGTACATTTGAAATCCGGCGCCGGTAGACTTGGGCGCAGGATACAGCGGTATATGGCTGATCCAGCTTCTGCACAAGTCCGGGCCGATTTAATTACTATTCCCCCTCCAGGCCGACATGGATAGTGGGGGAATGAAATAATTCGGCTTCCAGCGATTGCTGGAGGCCGAATTATTATGTTTTTAAGCAACCTCGGCTCCGTCTTCTGATGGGGCCGACGTTACTCACTGAGCGCTGAAATAGGAATGATTCCTATTGTAGTCTATGGAAGCGCCGGCTGCGCCCAAATCTAGCAGCGCTGAGAAGCACTGCTCCGGTCACACAGGTGCAGTGAAAGGTATGCAGTGACTGTTATTACAAACAAACAAACACAGAACACTTATATCGCGCTTTTCTCCTGGCGGACTAAAGCTCCAGAGCTGCAGCCACTAGGACGCGCTCTATAGACAGTAGCAATGTTAGGAATACTTGCCAAAGGTCTCCTACTGAATAGGTGCTGGCTTACTGAACAGGCAGAGCCGAGATTCGAACCCTGGTCTCCTGTGTCAGAGGCAGAGCCCTTAACCATTACTCCATTCAGCCACTGCTGAATATTACAATACAATGTGCAGCTGTCACACAGGTGCAGTTAACAGGTATGCACGGGCTGGTATATAAAACAGCGTGCTGTCACACAGGTGCAGTGAACAGGTATGCACGGACTGGTATTACAAATATGCAAAACACACACACACCCTGAACAGGTATGCAGTGACTAGTATTACAAATGTGCAGCTGTCACACACACAGGTACCGTGCACAGGTATGCAGTGACTGGTATATATAAAACTGCGTGCGGTCACGTAGGTGCACTGAACAGGTAGGCAGTGACTGGTATCAATACAATGTGCAGCTGTCACACACAGGTACCATGAACAGGTGCAGTGACTGGTATATAACACTGCTTGCTTCTGTCACGCAGGTGCAGTAACTATACAGTGATTGGTATACAGGTATGCTGTGATTGGTATTACAAATGTGCAGCTGTCACACACAGGTACTGTGAACAGGTGCAGTGACTGGTATATAACATTGTGTGCTTCTGTCACGCAGCTGCAGTAAACATGAACAGGTATGCAGTGATTGGTATTACTAATGTGCAGCTGCCTGTCACACACGTGCAGTGAAAAAGTAGGCACTGAACGTGCTGAGCCTGGCAGTGACACAGTAGGAATTTGCAAGGGGCCAACTGTGACTGGCTGACAGGGCTGTAAGTGTCAGTGGGACACACACACACACACACACACACACACACACACACACACACACACACACACACACACACACACACACACACACACACACACACACACACACACACACACACACACACACACACACACACACACACACACACACACACACACACACACACACACACACACACACACACACACACACACACACACACACACCATTAGCCCTCAAAAGAGATGTTGAGGGATGCTTTTTAGCAATAAGTATCAGCAGGAGCAAGCTAACAAGCCTACCAAGAGCCTAACTAAGCTTTCCCTATGTCTCTGCAGCAACTCTCCCTTCTCTAATTACTGCAGGCACACGAGTGAGGGAAATGGCCCGATGCTACCTGCCTTTTATAAGGGGGGGCGCTCCAGGAGGGAGTGTAGTCTGATTGGCTACCATGTGTCTGCTGACTGTGATGTAGAGGATCAAAGTTGATCCTAATGATTTAGTATAGGGGGTGGGGCGAACTCGCATATAGTTCGCGGTTCACCGAAGTTCGCGCGAATCTGTTAGCCGGCAAGCCGTTCGGGCCATCTCTAGTGGTAGCTTTGCCATTCACAGTATGCCATTTAAAACCTGTGCATTCTGCCACCAGGATGAGACGCTAAGGATGAGCTAGGCGTGGGGGTGGGCAGTGTGAACTGCACAGCAAGCTGTGGAAGGAATTTAACTTGTTGCCAAGAATAGTGAGGAAACCTGCTTTCTCCTTGAATTCTATTTTCTTTTACATAATCATGCTAACACATTCCTTTAACATTACTCAGGACATATGCAGTGTTATGAAAAAAAGTATTCTCCCTCCTCATTTTCTTTTGTTGCATATTTTTTTACATTGAAATGGAGAGTATATTTAAAAGATAAATGTAATTATAAGTTTGCTAAAACAGGCTCAGACAGCAAGTGATTTTGACCCCCTGAAGACATCTGAGAATAGTTATTGTAGTATGGGACTGCAGCTATTCTGCTATTGCTACTTGTTTGGACACATACCAACTCGTCAGGCATCTGATAGGACAGTGTTCAATTCTATCCTGGAGCTTGTACTCTCTTGGTTGCTACCTGACCTACAGTCCCCTGTGCCCTACTTGAAGGAGCTGTCATATGACTGCTGCTTACAGCATTTTCTCTTCTTTTTAGATGACAAGGAAGGTAGCAATAGCAGCATAGAGGTCCTAGAATGCTTCCAACACAAATAACCTGCCTAAAGATCACAGTGCTTAATACATATAACCTACCGGTAATACAATACTTTGATAGTCCAATTTTTTGTCTTCTATAATACAGCTGCTTCACTGCTAACATTGCATTGCTACTTTAGAGAATTTTTGTTAATAGAATAATTCATGCTCTGGCATTTAGTTGATTTGTGTTTCTGACCATAATGCAGCAATCTGTTTTTACTTACAGTATTTCTAGTTGGAGGACATCCATGAACAGCAGTGGTATTCTGACTGTGTCCATTGATAATCCTGCAGCAGCACCATTGCCTAGGTAAGCTTGCACTCTGCAAACAGCATTGACTTTTCTTTTGCCTTTTAAAGTGTACCTGATCTCTTGCACAGGACAGAAGGAAATCGTATACAAATGCACCCTGTATGTACTTAGAGAGTTTAGCCGGTCTAATCCCCCCTCATCTGTGACTAAACGCACGTTGTAGTTTGTTCCCCACCTGTGTCCGTTATCTGCCATGGCAGAGAGTTCATTTGTAAACACAGGCTGTTAGCAATATGTCTGCTTCCATGAAAGCAGAAAGTAGACAAACAGCAGATTTTTTGCAGGATTTGTATCCCTGTAAGGAAAATGTTTTTCTTTAAAGGTCATTATGCTGTTTTTTATCGTTTAGAGCTGAGATGGAGTTCTGATTTCAGGTCTGCTTTAAAAACTTAAGAGTTTGCTTTCTTCTACAGTATGAGGCTTCCTCGCCCTCCACTTCCCTTTTTGTTAAAGGAGGGCTCCGAACCTAAAATCCCCAAAGGAGTTCCATTAGACTTTGACATAAACAGTGTCGTGAAACAGGTATGTAAGACTCCTTTCTTTTAAGTGTAAAATTTACCACAATTTTTTTTCCTACATCTCCCTTTTCTTTTTCCCTAGACTGGAATCACGTTGAATGAACGCTTCAAGATCCTGAAAGAACAGAGACTGTCTCAGGCTATCAGCAAAGGCAGTAGATTTGTGACTGTTGGATGAGGCCCGTTCTGTGCCTAGGATTGTTGTTTACATTCCTTTTTGTTTTTCACTTGGCTTTAATGGCAGAGACAAAGACTTGTGTCTCCAGTGTGAGGCAGCAGCTCCTCAATCCCTTATTTTTTGAGAGATCTAAAGTGGAAAACTTTTGTATTGTTTTTTTTACTGTGAAACACCCATAAAAGAAAATTTAATCATAGATTAATTGTAACGCAGCCCGAGTGGATCAGCCCTAATTGTGGCTTGGAATTAATAGTGCAGGTTCTCTCCAAAGCCTTTGCTGACGAACCACGATGAGTACAAATTACAACTGCTACTTTTATTTTCATGGACTTGAAAATCTCCATGTTATGTTGAATATTTTTTCCCCTTATCTTGTTCTTGTACAGTTTTAATGTACAGTTTTATTTATGCTCTATATTGATTTCCTTCATAACTGATATTTGATGACTGAAGTGTCTCCTAGAAAAAGGGGAAGACAACATTTAGCAACATGAAACTCTTCAACTAGAAACCTTTTCCAGCTGTTGGCCCAGTTATGGTACTAGCAATGTCCAATGACTGCTCGTTTCTGGCATTTCACCAGCAACATTTGGGGCCACATCTTTCAGATCCTATTGCCAATTTTGTTTGGAGGAAAGTTATTTGCAACCTTCTGGCTCAGAGGAGCAGCACAGTTGAGTGTTAAGACTAGTGCAACCTGAGAAGTTTACTGTGAAATACTGCAACACAACGTTTGTGAAATTATGGAAGTGACTATGGATATACCTGCCTGAGTTATGGACCTGTCCTCCCCTCTGAAAGATACATCCCACAGTCCTTGTTTGAAATGCTCACCTTTTTGTTACAGTTGTTTTAGTTATGTTGAGGCAAAAATGTTGAATACCTTATCTTAAAAGTTTTTTTGAAAATAAACGGTTATGCACAAGTCAAGGTTTATATTTTATCAGGTTTAATTCAAATGCCATCTGTACCGGATTTTGTAATTTAATACAAGCCCAACCTCTTCCCCCCCCCCCCCCCCCAAAAAAAAAAAACGCTTAAAAAAACCTGAGTGATACATGAGCATTAATAATATAAAACTGCTGCATGCCTCTTGGAAACTATTGTTAAACCTGATCTCTGAGCAGTCAGATACTTGACAAAACATCTGTAATTCTGTCCATCCAACCCTTCAAATATTCAAATTTTCTTATCTGAACAATTGTTTGTGGTTGCTTTCAGTAAAAATGCTGTGAATGCTGGTATCCCCTGATGTTAAGGTTATTGGTGGTCCCCTGTGCTGCATCACTAAAACTGGCCATACACTAATAGATTGACATGCAATGTGGACAAACTATTCATTCATTAATATCTGAACAAAATCTATGCTGCAGGGAATCAAACGGGTAAATTGATGTGTATACTACTACTGACTGAACTCTTTGGATGTATGCAGTTTGCTTAATTATATGCTATACCTGTGCTAGCGGTGAGCGTGGTTATGCACCGGGGATTATAATAATGCAGGGGTTGAGTAACTCAAACCACATTTTATGCAATTTTATGGGATGAGTTCAGTTAGTAGCTGGTTGGAGGAAAGTAAGGTGTTCCTAATTTAATTTTTACTCCCATTTACAGTAACGTCATCCCGATCTCCTCTAACCAGCAGTCTCAACCAACGAGCACAAATCGCCAGCAGTACTTACAGTGATAAAGGCCATGTTTGTAAGCTCGGCTGGGTTCCACTGCTCTCCTAAAGTTAACATACTTCAGTGACTGTATTTTAACACTTAATACAGAGTTCATGGTATGTATATAGAGTGGGGTGTAGTACTGTATTAGCTAGGCCTATTTTTATCAAGCTTCCAGAAAGCACACTTTTCCGCCGTCAGCCGATCTCCATTGGTGCTGTGTAGCCGAGACTCTGTTGTATTTGATTCTTGGGCTTTTGGCTTTGTACTTAAAGGAAAGATGCAGAGAGAACTAGCATTGGTTCAAGTAGGACTCACCGTATTGGGGACAGTTTGGTGTAGTTGGTGAGGTTAAAGAGGAACTGTCGTGAAAATCTTAAAATTTAAAACCCATACAAATAAGAAGTACGTTTCTTTAAGAGTAAAATGAGCCATAAATTACTTTTCTCCTTTGTTGCTGTCACTTACAGTAGGTAGTAGAAATCTGACATTACCGGCAGGTTTTGGTTCAGCCCATCTCTTCATGGGGGATTCTCAGAATGATCTTTATTCTTTATAAAGACCTTCCCTGAAAAAGATTTATACAAATATGCTGGGCAGCCTCCCTGCTTGCTGCACACTTATTTGGCAGTTGGACAGAGCAACTGCCATTCATTAAGGCAGGGGTCATACTTGTCTTTCAGTTTCTACACTTTTCAGAAAACTGAGACAAGTGTGACCTCTACCTTACAACAGCTAATGTAATTTATAGAGAAAACTGACAAATTGCGCAAGATGTCATTTTTTTTTTCTGCGTGCGAAATCTACATTCAAGTGTGACCTAGCTCATTGATTAACACGAGTTCTCAGTTGAAAACAGGTTTTCTGTGCAGAAAACGTGCACGAAAGCCGACAAGTGTGACCCCTGCCTAAGTGCTTTTAAAAATAAAGAAAACCCTGAGAACCCCCTAGATTTTCGCGTCAGTGGTCCTTTAAGCGCTTGTACTAATGCTAAAAGCTGTAAAGCGTGACCAAGAGCCCCTGTTACTTTTTAACCCCCCGCCCCCCTACCTGTTATGTGCTGCAGTCCTTTGTATTTTGACATTTTTCATGTGGAGATAGGGGAACTCCATTGCTGCATATATTGCATAAAATTTGGTTTTGAGCTGCTCCCTCCCCCCCCACCTTATTTTATTTATGTTTTAAAACTTACTGAGGAGGGTAAATATGCACCTGCATACACATAGCTAGGAGGAACATATATTTATCTGATGCAGAGCTTTAGTTGGCCACAAGCAGCAGCAGAGAGTAGGTGAGCGGTGTTGGCTCTGCTTTCACACTGAAAGACTAGTTAGTGTCCCCTTCATTTTCCCCCTCAATACCTTATGTGGGTGATGGTATAGGGGAATGAGGTTGAATAGTTTAGATGCTATTTAGTAAGGCAATAATAGACTACACCATATTTTTAACAGATTAGACTTTGGATTCAATATGAACCTCAAGTCTAACTAAACTCTATGTAAATTATGGCAATGTATTTATGACCAACATTATGTTGAAATATTTTGTCCAATCAATGCAAACAGGAGTGTGGGACTGCCGTGGGTGGGAGCAGCATATGAGTGATAATTAGATTTGTACAACATCAGGCAGTACAAAGGTGTACGGTATGTCTAAAAACGTAGGAAACGTGGGCGCCCAGAAATCCCAGTAGTAGAATATGGGTAAATCTACTGATATTTTACTATTAAAGTGTAAAAATTATAGTACAATATATGTTTTACTATAGCTAAACCAGTTCTCACACTGAACCCCCCACAATTGATGCCTAACCTTACTCCCCCACGCTTTACCTCAACCACCCATGCTTAACCTTAACCCTTCCTCCCCCATGCCTAACCTTAAACGTCCTTGCCGCTTCAAACCCACCACCCCCAAGGCTAACTCTCCCTACCCCACACCTAGCCTTAACCACCCCAGCTGCTGCTTCCCTCCCCTTTTCCACGGCTAACCTTAACCCTTCCTCTCCTATGCCTTACCCTTACTGCCCCTGGTAAAAAAGGCAAAATACATTTTTGGGCGCCGCCATGGTGGCCTCCTGTAATTATCAGCAAGGGGGGGGGGGGTAATTTTGGTGCATGCGGCACCAACTCCTGAAATGAATTTCCCCTCATTGGTGATAGTTACAATAGGTCCCTATGGTGGGACCCAAATTTCCTCTGCTAGCGGGCGCCAACATTTCCTGTTGTTATTCTACAAGATTTCTGCTGAACTCACGTCTAACATCTACTGGTTCAAGATGGCAGACCTACCACAAATTGTGTAGCGTAGGGCCTAGCACAATCAAGCTGTCACACAATTTTTTTTTCTTATAGACATTTGACAAGAATTTGACAACTATATTTCATTAGTTGTTTCCTTCTTGCAATACCAAAGTATGAAACTGAACAGATCTGAAGGTGGACATACATACATACATACATGCATGCATAGATTGACACTCAATGTGACAAACAGATGAATCCCTCTCTGACCTAAATCTGACCAGAAAAGAATCAAATCAACATACATTGCACACACATTTTAATAGATTTCACCATGTGTTTGACAATGGATTTCAGCTGGACCTAGCGGAGGAATGGCGAGGAGGAGCGGTATGTGGGAAGCCTCTGCCTAGGTAAATACCCAAAATGGGCACTTTTTTCACTGCAGGTTTTAAATAATCAAGCCGACAGAGAATGGTCAAACACGTCATATAATTCTTAGATTTGCTCATAGTAAGTTTCATGGTTTGGCACTGCACCGAAGGTAAAAAAAAAACGCCTCAAATATTTTTTTTCTCTGTTCACTTATTTGCATTAGGTACATTTTTTTATTTTGTGTATAGCTTGGTCTAAAGAGCTGTCATGAACCCTTACATAGGAGTTTCTCGATTGTCAGCGGGGAGAGCTTGTCTCATGGCCTTCTTCCTGTAGAGAGCTACCATAGACTGGATCCAGTATGGAGAGAGTCTTATGGCCCATACTCATACAATACAATACAATAACATTTGTAAAGCGCTTTTCTCCCATAGGACTCAAAGCGCATAGCTGTGTCTCAGATTAATACAGGGTTGCAGGCTGGGTTATGTTACAGAGGAGATAGTCAGATGTTCATGAATGCCAGATTGAAGAGGTAGGTTTTCAGTTTAGACTTAAATGCTTCCAGGGATGGAGCTGTCCTGATTGGGTGTGGCAGGGAGTTCCAAAGTGTAGGGGCAGCATGACAAAAGGCTGTCTCCAAAGATTTTGAGGTGGACTCTGGGGGTGACCAAGGTGTTACGTCCTTTTGATCTAAGATTGTGGGGGGGGTGATGTAGTTGCAACAAGTCCTTCAGGTATCCAGGGCCCAGATTGTGCAAGGATTTGAATGTCAGTAAGCCAATCTTAAACAGAATTCTCCATTTTATCGGTAGCCAGTGGAGTGAGCTCAGGGTTGGTGTTATGTGGCAATGGCGGGGTTGGCTCGTTAACAGCCTTGCGGCGGCATTCTGTACTAATTGCAGGCGGCGTAAGTCTTATGCAGGCCTGTGTAGAGGACGTTGCAGTAGTCTAACCTTGATGTGACGAAGGCATGAACTAGGGTTGGAAGATCCTCTGAAGGAATTAGGTGTTTAATCCTTGCAATATTCCTTAGGTGAAAGAAGGAATGTTTCACAACAGCTGAGATTTGATTCCTGAAGCTTAATTTCCCATCAATCAGTACTCCCAGGCTGCGCACACAGTCTGAGTTGTTCAGGTCTGAGCTCCCTATCCTTAGCGGTGTTGGTTGAGACTTGGGCTACTTTGCTGTTGAGCCCTGGCCCTCGATAACAAGAACCTCAGTTTTGTCAGCATTAAGTTTTAGCCAATAATCCACTCCTGAAGCTCAGCTAAGCATGCGTTTATTTGTGGAGTAGGGTCTGTGACGTCAGGTTTGAATGACAAATATAGCTGGGTGTCATCAGCATAGCAATGATATGTCAGGCCATGTTTTTGTATGATTTCTCCAAGTGGCAGCATGTATATGGTGAACAGTAAAGGGGATAATATTGCGCCCTGAGGTACACCGTATTTTAGTGGTACAGGGTTGGAGAGGAAGGACCCTAAGGCTACCCTTTGTGTTCTGCCAGCCAGGAAGGAGTTGAACCACCGGAGAACAATACTATCTATGCCACAGTACTCTTGTAGCCTGTTGAGCAAGATTTCATGATCGACTGTGTCAAAAGCCGCTGAGAGGTCATTGCAAATCTGGGTGAGGGCTGTTTCACAGCTGTGATATTTCCTGAAGCCAGATTGAAGAGGGTCAAGGATGTTGTTTCTGGAGAGCCTGGCTTCAAGTTGGAGGTAGACAGCCTTTTCAATAACTTTTCCCAGAAAGGGGAGGTTTGAGACAGGTCTGTAGCTGTTTAGAGCATCTGGGTCTAAGGATGGTTTCTTAAGTAGAGGCCTGACGATTGCTTCTTTCAGAGTAGAGGGAAACCACCCTTCTTGTAAGGAGCCGTTGACTATTTTGTGGAATGCCGGTGTAAATAGTTCAGGGCATTTCAACATGAACTTAGTGGAGCCAGGGTCCAGATCGCAGGTAGTCTGGCGAAGGTTTGAGAGGATATCCAAGATGTCTTTTTCAGTGATTACCTTAAAATCAGACCATGGTGGTAGGCTATTTTTGCACCTGTTATATGGCTCTGCATGGGTTTCTGGGGCTGTGAATTGAATGGCAGAGCGTATGGAGGAGACTTTGTCTGAGAAGAAGTGGGCAAATTTCTCGCACAGTTCCTGTGAAGGTCTGATACTGGATTTCCTGCAAGATGGATTGCAGAGACTGTCAACCGTGCGGAGTTGGGCTGCATTTGCAATTTCGTGAGACAGGAATAAGGACTTCTTTTTGTTAATCATCGTTTGATATTTTTTCAGGTGAACAATTAGGGAAAGTTTGTTCTCAGGAGACTGATGTTTGCGCCACCTTCGTTCCAGTCTGCGTCCCTGTTTCTTTAGTTAGTACTCATGGGCTACAATTGTCGCCGCAACACGCGGCGCGCGCGTGTTGCGGCGACAGGTCGCCTGTGAGTATGCGGCGTTGCACGGGCGCGCACCCCGAACTGTCGCACGTCGCTGATGTCGCCAGGCGATTGAACAGCTCAACTGTCGCCGCAACTGTCGCTAGTCCGCGTGAGTATGCGGACTAGCGACAGCAACCTCTATCCACAACACGGAGCTTCCGGCGGCGGGGGAGGAGCGTCGGCGACAGCTTCCGTCGCTCAGCTGATCCCTCTTCCGCGTGTGTACGCTGAGGGAGCTGGCGACGAGCTGTCGCCAAACTGTCGCGCACACGCTCACGTGTGCTGGCGACAGGCCACTTTTGTCCCTCATGAGTATGGGCCATTATACCTGGTACACACCATGCAATTTCTCGCCAGATACATGGTCCGATAGGTCGGAAATCAGATCGGACCTGTTGAAAAATATCTATTCGACCATCTATCTGGCGAAAAATTGCATGGTGTGTACCTGGCATTAAGCCTAACACGCCTGAATTCTTGTTATTTTCCAATTCGGGCAACCTGATCTTGAGTATTGTCTTATTATTGTGGTCCATTCCTATTCTGATCTTTTTCACCAGGGGTGGTTTCATTGTGGCGTCTTCCCTTTTGTTTCTTTTGTCTCAACATTTACAGGAAAGTTCAACAGAAAGTCACTTTTTCAAACCAAACAAGACAGAAAATAAAAACTTTATGGAAAAATGGTTAATGTGCAAAACTTTGTGCATTGCAACGTTCCACACAGAATGCATACATTTCTAAATAAACCAAAAGCTAGCTTAAAGGGTGACAAAGTTTACATTTCAGTAACCTATAGTAACTAATCATACTTATTTACTGAAGGTCTCATCAATGAAAAACAGTTTTTGTCCTGTTATACTGGGAAAATAAATATAAGCAGGATTGATGAATTACATTATTGTTGTAGGCATCATATTGGATGAAGAATTGTGTTATTTAACGTGAACCTGAAATGAGAAGTGTTGGATGCAATTTTTGTTTCCTTATATTATACTGTATTTTGCCTGGTTACCTAGTTTAATCATTTTATAATTTCATGTTACTTGTCTGCTGTCTAAGTATTTTCTAACATCTGTGATATTTTCTTGGCTTACAATCATCATGCAGTCTGCAGCAGGATATTTCTTGCTCATTCAATCTCCTTCCCTCTTCTGTATCCACAGATAAAGGGTAGAATGTATTGCTTCGCACAAAGCACTATATCTGCATAGAACATTAAGGTGAAATAAGTTAACCTCCTGAGCGATAATCCCGAGCTGAGCTCGGGGTATATCGCGTAGGAGGATTTCTCAGGCCCTGGTGGGCCGATTTGCATAATTTTTTTTTTTACACGCATCTAGCACTTTGCTAGCTGCGTGTAACTTCCGATCGCCTTCGATCCGCCGCCGCTCGCCGTGCCGCGCAGCCCCCCCCCTCGCCGTGCCGCGCAGCCCCCCCCCCCCCCCCCCGACCCCTTGCGCAGCCTGGCCAATCAGGCCAGGCAGCGCTGAGTGGTGGATCGGGACTCCCTCTGACGTCACGACGTCCAAGACGTCGGTGACGTCATCCCGCCCCGTCGCCATGGCGACCGGGGAAGCCCAGCAGGAAATCCCGTTCTGAACGGGATTTCCTGCTTACTCTAAACGCCGAAGGCGATCGGAGTGGGTGGGGGGATACCGCTGCGCTGCGGCTATCATGTAGCGAGCCCTGGGCTCGCTACATGATTTAAAAAACAAAAAATTTAAAAAAATAGTGCTGTGCCACCTCCTGGGCGATATAATTGTATCGCCCAGAGGGTTAATACAAATTTTATGCAAATGAATGCAACATAGACCAATAAAATGCAGTAGGTCCACTTTCAATTTGCACACATTTGCATACAATTGTGTCAACTCATACTTGTTTGCATATCATTGACCATCCCTGGTTGAGGTCAAATGGAATTTGTATGGAATGCCAGAATTGAAGCTCGTCACTTATGGGTGTACTCATAAGAGCGGGTCTATAATTCAAGATGTCTACGCTTAGATACATCTAAAGTAAATGTAATACATTTTAAGTAAATGTTCCCCCTATTAAGGGGGAATAAGGTTTTATATTGATATAGAAAAACCTAGTTTATAGGTTATCCCCACAGCCGTTGTACATTTCTGTGATTAAATATGGTTAAGTGGGACTTTAAAGGTATTTATCAATGTACCATTTTGAAGACCAAGGTGTTAATTGGAAAATGCTGGAGAGAGGTCATCCAATGGTAGTTAAAATCATAGCTTTATTAACAAATCTAACAAATTTGCAGTATCTACAGAAATAGAAATGCAGACCATTTTTGTCTGTATATACAGTCATAATCAATCTTTATTAGTATAACATCACCTCTTACATCAATTGCTATACCCTGAGCACATAAAAGACAAATAATTGCAGTTGTGTACAGTTTAGTAACTTTTTTTTTTTTAAACAAAACAAGGCTTTATTAAATGGTAGTACAACAGGAGGTTAAAGATTTACATAAGAATATATCCAAGTTACTGCACAGGAATGTTCATATACAAAAGTAAACATTATAAAGTGTCATAAGAATATAAAAGATTTGGAGCAAATTACGTTACAGTTCTTGTAATAGTACAGACATAAACTGGAAGATTTGAACATTTTACAAGGGGAGTAATTAAGTTAATTTATTGCAATCATTGCGTGGGAACTTAGAGGTAAATAACAATAAGTCGTTAGTAGATAAAGGCATGTGAAGGGGGTATCTGGGGGGGGGGGGGGGGGACTACTTATCGGTTTTTCCATTTATCCTATATTAGATGGAATTTAGTGGCCCTACCCCTATGAACGTCGATAAGCTTCTTCTATGGTAGCGAGCTATCAATTCTCTTTATCCAGTTGGTGACTAGAGGAGGTGCGGGCGCAAGCCATCTGCACGCCACCTCCTGTCTAGACATAAACAGTGTTTCGGTCATGAGGGTCATAGTTTAGCAACTTTAAAGAGATTCCGCGGTGGAAATATGGAGGGCAGATGGGACACAGCCATGTTCCCTGCCTAGTGACATGGCTCTGTGTCCCCCAATCGCCGCTATATCCACCTTAGTTTAGTGATAAGATTTGTCGCTAACTCAGAGGTAAACAGAGAGTAGAGGAATTGCCTGTTTAAAATGCAGGCCAGGGGCGTTCCTACAGGGTTTCCTGAGCTGCCATTGGGCAGATCTCTCCCCTGGCCGTGCCTCCTGCTGCTCCCCTTCCTCCCTGCATGCTATGAGAGACAACACAGTCTCTCAGCGTAGCGTCGTGGCACCTGTTGCAGCCCACGGGAGTGGTGGTTTTTGCGGCTACCTGATCCGCTCAGCCCTGTGGATTAGGTAGCCTACTTTTTTTTTCCTGAGCCCACCTCGGGCTCTCTTTAAAGAGACCCTGAGCAGTACCAGCAAAAGGATATTTGGCCTTACCTGGGGTTTCCTCCAACCCCCGTAGCCCACAAGGTCCCCCTGGTATCCTCTTCTTCCCTTCCGTGGTCAGCCACCTAATACTGCTATCTACAGCTAACTAATGCTGCTGAGGAGCAAACACACCGCTATATAATGGGCACAAAGGCTATGTAATACTTTGCTTTTGAGGGAATATATGGCTACCTAATATTGCTATCTGGGGGAAGTGGTCAGACATTGCTGCCTAGCCTAATACTACCAGTGTTGCCAACCTTTCACGTTATTTTTTACTGACATACCTAAAAATTTACTGACAAAAGATTTTTTTTACTGACAAAATCTCCTGCGCCGCACCGAAAAATGGGCGTAGCCACGCAACAGAATGTGGGCGTGGTCATGGGTGGGGCCAAATGTACATGATTTTAGTATTGCTGTAAAAGGTCTGCCAGGGAAGTTTGAGCTCTGCCATAGTGTTTTCCCCCCTTCCCCCAAAATACATATAATCTTACAGCATTTCACCAAAAATCCACGTAATCTGGCAGAAGTTCTTCCAAAACACAGACAATATGGCAGTGGTTCCTAAAAAATAGATGTAATCTAGCAGCAGCGATTCCCCCAACATACACATAATCTGGCAACAGTTTCCCAAAATACATTTTATCTGACAGCAGTGGTTCCCCAAACATAGGTAGCCCCAGGTCTATAGGTGTCCCCAGAATAGGTGGCCAGGGGTATAGATGTCCCCAGAACAGGTAGCCAGGGGTATATGTGCCCAGTATATGTAGGCAGGGGTACAGGGCCGGTTCTAGACTGGCACATATGAGGGGGCAGTCAAATGGGTAGGGGGCAACATGTTCGAGGAAATTTGCGGGCGACGGAAGTGGGCATGGCAAGTAAATGCACATAATGAGAGACAGCGTTTCACCAGTAAATGCACATTAGAGACAGCGTTTCACCAGTAAATGCACATTAGAGACAGCCTTTCACCAGGAAATGCACGTAATGAGAGACAGCTTTTCACCAGTAAATGCACGTAATGAGAGACAGCTTTTCACCAGTAAATGCACGTAATGAGAGACAGCTTTTCACCAGTAAATGCACGTAATGAGAGACAGCTTTTCACCAGTAAATGCACGTAATGAGAGACAGCTTTTCACCAGTAAATGCACGTAATGAGAGACAGCTTTTCACCAGTAAATGCACGTAATGAGAGACAGCTTTTCACCAGTAAATGCACGTAATGAGAGACAGCTTTTCACCAGTAAATGCACGTAATAAGAGACAGCTTTTCACCAGTAAATGCACGTAATGAGAGACAGCTTTTCACCAATAAATGCATGTAATGAGAGACAGCTTTTCACCAGTAAATGCACGTAATGAGAGACAGCTTTTCACCAGTAAATGCACGTAATGAGAGACAGCTTTTCACCAGTAAATGCACGTAATGAGAGACAGCTTTTCACCAGTAAATGCACGTAATAAGAGACAGCTTTTCACCAGTATATGCACATAATAAGAGACAGCTTTTCACAAGTAAATGCACATAATGGCAAACAGCCAGCGTCCTCACTATATGTAGCCAGGGATATATGTGTGCAGTATATATAGCCAGAGGTATATGTCCCCAGTATATGTAGCCAGAGGTATATGTGCCCAGTATATGTAGCCACAGGTATATGTCCCAGTATATGTAGTCAGGGTTATATGTGCCCAGTATATGTAGCCAGGGGTATATGTGCCCAGTATATGTAGCCAGGGGTATATGTGCCCAGTATATGTAGCCAGGGGTATATGTGCCCAGTATATGTAGGCAGGGTTATATGTACCTAGTATATGTAGGCAGGGTATATGTGCCCAGTATATGTAGCCACAGGTATATGTGCCCACAAGGCATGGACCCCCCCCCCCCCAGCAGGAGGACAGCAGCGCAGTGGAGGGAGAGCTGTGGCATCAGCGGTGGAGAAGGGGGGCAATCTACCCCCCTTTTCTCACCTTAGTGCTCTCCCTCCCTCGCTGACTGTCCCCTCCTGATCGAAGTGCCGTGTGGTGGCAGGCGGCAGCGAGCGAAACTTACCTGCGTCTTCTCTCGTCGCCGGCGCGGGATGATTTGCCCGCTACTCTGGTCTGGTCCAGACCAGAGCAGCAGAACTTCCGGCGCAGGAGCGAGACGGAAGGTAAGTCCCGCCCGCTGCCAAACGCCACTCCGCACTTAGATCAGGAGGGGGACAGTCAGAGAGGGAGGGAGAGCACTAAGGTGAGAGAAGGGGGGGGGGGGATTGTCCCCCTTCTCCACCGCTGCCCACAGCTCTTCCTCCACTGCGCTGCTGTCCTCCTGCAACAGGGCGGTGCTGAATTCCTTACGGAATTCACGGGCAGCTCATTTTGTATCAAAATGTACGGGCTGCCCGTAAATTTACGGGCGGTTGGCAACACTGAATACTACTATGGCCCATATGCAATTCACTTTTTCTCCTGCGTTTTCTCCTTGGTGATATTTTCACAACTTGTCATAAAATGCCTTTTAAGCCACCAGCAAGCAAGAAAATACTCCAAATAAATGTGATTCTACTTTTTTGGTTACTTTTTCAAATGTAAAATGCTGAAAAGTTAGTTTAAAGAGGAACTGTCGTGAAAATCTTAAAATTTAAAACACATACAAATAAGTACATTTTTTCCAGAGTAAAATGAGCCATACATTACTTTTCTCCTATGTTGCTGTCACTTACAGTAGGTAGTAGAAATCTGACATTACCGACAGGTTTTGGGTTAGTCCATCTCTTCATGGGGGAGTCTCAGCATGGCTTTTATTCTTTATAAAGACATTCCCTGAAAAAGATTTATACAAAGATGCTGGCCAGCCTCCCTGCTTGCGGTGCACTTTTTTGGCAGTTGGACAGAGCAACTGCCATTCACTAAGTTCTTTAAAAAAAAAAAAAAAACCCTGAGAAACCCCCATGAGAAGATGGACTTGTCCAAAATCTGTTGGTAATGTCAGATTTCTGCTACTTACTGTAAGTGACAGCAACATAGGATTATAATTTATGGCTCATTTTACTCTGGAAGAAAGGTACTTCTTGTTTGTATATGTTTACATGTATTTTAAGATTTTCGCGACAGAGGTCCTTTAACCACTTTTAACGACAACCTGACTTATAAAAACATCCTGCTAGAGCCTCTTAATGGCTCCAGGACGTTTATATAAGTCAGACAGTGCTGCTGCCGCTGTGCGCGTGCAAATAGTGAAACAAAAATCTCACCAAAGAAAAAATGCACCTTTATTTCCAAGTACTATATTGTAACCATACTTTGTACTAGGGATATAATTCAAATCCTGTGATAACCAGGACAAATAGACAGATAAAATGTGTGGGTTTTATTCACAGTAGCAGTGTTTATATTAAAACTATAGGGGATGAAATTAGAAAAATAGTGTATTTTTTCATTTGTTCCTTGTTTTTCTCTTTAAAATGCATAGAAAGAAAAGAAAATAATTACTAAAAACAAATATCAACCCCAAAAAGCCCAATTGGTGGTGAAAAAAACAAGATATGGATAATTTCATTGTGATTAGTAGTAATTAAGCTATTGGCAAATGAAAGGGATGCGCACTGAAAGGTGAAAATCGCTCTTGTCCGTTAGGGTAAAATCCGCTTTGGGGTGAAGTGGTTAAAGAGAAAATGATCTACGAGATAACTCAGGTGAAAAAGTTAATTGCATATGGGCCTATATGGGGAAACTTCGCATGACTGCCTCATACTATCTGTGGGCCTCGTATAGTTATCTAATATTAATATTTGGGGGCATTTAGTAAAGATCATGGCAAGTTTCAAATTCTTCATTGAGATCTGTTGCTATGCCATTGGTTATTAAGTTTGCAAAGTAGCAGAAATCTGCAAGGAGTGAAATCTGTAGTTCACTAAACATGAAAGAGTTTTGATTTCCATTAGCTGCCATGATGGATTTGAAACAAAGATTTGGTGAGTCTGGTAGTTTTCTATCTTTGCCTTGTTTTGCTGTCGTTGGATAAATATTGCCGTAACAGCTGCTTCCACCACTTTTTCTTTTAATTCAAGATGAAAAATGTTAGTAGTAATGTAGACAAGTGTATTTTGAAATTTTCGCCCATATGCAATTAACTTTCTCTCCTGAGTTTTCTCCTAAGTGATATTTTCAAACTTGTCAATAAAATGCCTTTTAAATTGCCAGCAAGCAAGAAAATACTCAGAGGATCTGTAATGTAAAAAAAACCCACGGGGGGAAACTTACCTCGGGAGGGGGAAGCCTCTGGTCCTAACTAGGCTTCCCCCGTCCTCTGGTGGCCTGGCAATCCAGCGCTGTGTCCCACCAAAGTGCGATGAGGTAAATATTTACCTACCGCGATCTTGTGCAGGTGCAATAGCGGCTCTTCGTTCGGGTAAGGCGAAAAAGCTGAACCTGATCATATCCGCTCTACTGTGCAGGCGGGAGTCCTTTGCGCCTGTGCAGTAGAGTGGATACGATTGAGCTCGGCTATTTCCTCCTGGCCCGAACGAAGAGCCGCTACTGCGCCTGCGCAGGGTCGCAGAGAGGTAACTAAATCTTCACTTGTCGGAAGAGGCAACGCTGGATTCCTGCAGGCTTCAAAGGTCGGGGAAGTCACATTGGGACCCTGAGGCTTCCCCCTCCTGAGCTAAGTATCCCCCAGAGTGTTTTTTTTTTTTTTTTTTACATTAGAGTCTCTTTCATTTTGTTTTGATGGTACTTTTCCACCTACTTTTTAGTACTTTTTCAGTAGCAAAAAGCTGAAACGTTATTCTAATTAGAAGATGAAAAATGATCTCCTAGGTCAGTGATGGCGAACCTTTCCCTTCCCCGACTGTTAATGACCGATTGGGATGGGTGAGTGGGGCTCTATGGGCTACTATATTTACATAGTCTGCTGTGGGGTGGGTGGCTCCAAAAGCTGCTGTGGGGAGGGTGGCTCCAAGGGCTGCTGTGGAGTGGGTGGGAGGGAGAGTGGCCTCCCTGGGCTGCTGTGGGGTCGGTGTTAGGGAGGGTGGCTCCAAGGGCTGTTGTGAGGTGGGTAAGTGGTCTCCCTGGGCTGCTGTGGGGTGGGTGGGTAAGTGGCTTCCCTGGGATGCTGTGGGGTGGGTGGGTAAGTGGCTTCCCTGGGATGCTGTGGGGTGGGTAGGTGAGAGGCCTCCCTGGGCTGCTGTGGGGTGGGTAGGTGAGAGGCCTCCCTGGGCTGCTGTGGGGTGGGTAAGAGGCCTCCCTGGGCTGCTGTGGGGTGGGTAAGAAGCCTCCTTGGGCTGCTGTGGGGTGGGTAAGAAGCCTCCTTGGGTTGCTGTGGGGTGGGTTGGTGAGTGGCCCCCCTGGGCTGCTGTGGGGTGGGTAAGAGGCCTCCCTGGGATACTGTAGGGGGGGTGAGTGGCCTCCCTGGGCTGCTGTGGGGTGGGTAAGAGGCCTCCCTGGGCTGCTGTGGGGTGGTTGGGTAGCTTCACACTCACTTTTCCTGGCTCCGGGCTCCATCAGATGCTAGAGCTGCATGTCCATCTTCTCACACTGAATCAGGAAGTAGTGTGAGCGGCAATGCAAAGGAGACAGCATGATCCTGGAGCTCTAGCGTTTGATGGAGCCCAGAGCCAAGGAAGGTGAGTGTGCAGCTGTTACTTCCGCAGCAGAAGGGCTATGCAGGAACATGGAGACTGGAGGGGGGCCCAAGGAGGATAAAGCAAGAAGTTGCCCCCCCTCCCACCGACACTGCTCCCGATCGGTGTGCCCTGCCCTGCTGCAGACATTCAGGGCACTAACAACTGGGATACTGTGGGTGGAGCCTCCCGCTTCAACCCCTCCAGGCTTGCAGCCAGAATTGCAGCGGTGGCAATGGGACGCAGCATGCGTGCTGCCTCGGGCATAGGTTCGCCATTGCTGTCCTAGGTGAAAACTCAAGAGATAAAGTTAATTGCATATGGCCTAGCTACATCTCTCAGCTCCATAATATGTGCAGCTCATTGTTGCACTTTACATTGCATGGGAATTTTCCTCTGCTGACGCACTCTTCCCTACAGACAAAATATTTTCAACAGTAGCTTATATTAATTTAAAGAAATTTTCATAAAAATGCATTAAACATAACGAGAAATAAGAAAGAGGATGCTGCACTACACTGAAAATGTATTATTTAAGACCCTTGTAAATTACAGTATCCATGTCTGCATACATTATTTATGGCAACCATAACTACGCTCATGTGCCACAACAGTACATCTGCAGACTGTATTGTAAAATGTCAGATGAACATCAGATTACTTTTTCAGTGTTCATTCAGACATGAGGAGAATTGATGCACAAAGGAGTTTTCCCCCAGTGCTTGTACACTGTAACATTAAAAGTCATGTAGTGGCATACACATTGACCAATCAACCTGTGGATCTGGAGACCCACACAAAGGAGAATTTCTAAAGTGCATACACACCTGGCCTCTGCTCCTCCAAAGCCTCCCTATGTTTTAATCATCCCATGTATCTCGCACTCTCATGCGTGAGTACAGAACTTCACCAGAGCCCCCACCATCCTGTGGAATTCTTTCCTACTGCCCATCAGGCTTGTCCCCTCCTTCAAACAACCCTCAACAGTCACAATTCTCGACTTACCCAGGGCTTCCTCCAACCCCTGACAGCCGTCCAGAAGTACTGCGCAGAACACTCCAGACTACATGAGTGGTCACCAGCGGGGCTCACGCAGGCGCAGTAGATGCTGACCTAGCGAGGTTGGCATCTCCAACAGAGGGGATCCCAGGACATTGGAGCCGCGGAGAGGGCACAGGACGGCTGCCAGGGCCTGGAGGAAGCCCCAGGTAAGGAGATTTTTTTTTTTTAATCCTTGGGCCTACCCCACTTCGCTGATGCCATAACCTCCTAGATGAAGTCCCCTTTCTATTGTGTCATCACCCCCTCCCTTAAAGCACAACTGAAGTGAGAGGGATATAGAGGCTGCCATGTTTATTTTCTGTTAACCACTTAACGACCAGCTAACGCCGATAGGCGGCGCCTGGTCGTTTGTGGTTTTGCATGGACTTTCCATGCCAGTTCACGGAGGGTGCCTCCGTGAACAGTGTGTGAGCTGCCGATCGCGGCTCGCACACGCAATGTAAACATGCGGGGAAGAAATCCCCGCTGTTTACATCAATACGGCGCTGCTACGCAGCAGCGCCGTGACGGAAATCGGCGATCCCCGGCCTCTGATTGGCCAGGGATCGCCGTCATTTGATAGGCTGAAGCCTATGCTATCCGGCGCAGGACGGATATCCATCCTGCGCCTCACATACCGGAAGGGAGAGCGAGGTAAGCTGAGGGAGCGCACAATATCGCTGCGGAGGGGGGCTTTGAGGAGCCCCCCCCGCAAATCACAGGCAGCCGGCGGCGATCAGACCCCCCCTGCAGGACATCCCCCTAGTGGGGAAAAAAGGGGGGGGGGAAGTCTGATCGCCCTGCCTTTTACCTGATCGGTGTTGCGGGCTGGAGAGCCCGCGCAGCACCGATCATTAAAAAACCGCGTGGTCCTTAAAGAGACTCTGAAGCGAGAATAAATCTCGCTTCAGAGCTCAAAGTTAGCAGGGGCATGTGTGCCCCTGCTAAACCGCCCCTATCGCGCTGCTAAACGGGGGTCCCTTCACCCCCAAATCCCCCCCGCACGACTTGGTCGTACATTTGGTCGCTCCTGGAGGCAGGGCTAACCGCCGCAGCCCTGCCTCCAGTCGCGTCTATCAGCGGCGCATCGCCGCCTCTCCCCCGCCCCTCTCAGTGAAGGAAGACTGAGAGGGGCGGGGGAGAGGCGGAGATACGCGCTGACAGACGCGCGTGGGGCAGGGCTGTGGTGGTTAGCCCTGCCCCAACCAGGAAGCGCTCCCCGAGGGGATTTGTGGGATCAGGGACCCCGTTAAGCCGCGGGATAGCGGCGTTTTAGCAGGGGCACACTTGCCCCTGCTATTTGAGGTCTGAAGCGAGAGTTATTCTCGCTTCAGACTCTCTTTAAGTGGTTAAACAATACCAGTTGCCAGCAGCCATGCTGATCTATTTGGCTGCTGTAGTGTCTGAATAATACTATACACAAGCATGCTTCTAATCATGTCCGAAACATCTGATCTACTCCATGCTTGTTCAGGGTCTATGGCTAAAAGGGTATTAACGGCAGATGATCAGCAGGACAACCCGGCAATGTGCATTGTTTAAAAGGAAATAAATATGTCAGCCTCCATAGCACTCTTGCCACAGTTGTCCTTACCTCCTTGTGTATCCTATTGATCGTGTGTCATGCCTACAGAATAATGTGAACTTGAATTATTGGGACTTCTACTCCAGTGCATTATCTAGTATTGTGCGTCTTACTGCTTCAGGTGATGATACCAGATTGGGAAACCGGTTGGGAAGGAGACAGGCGGCACCTTTTATTGGCTTTTAGCTGTTGACCAGCACATACCCGCAAATTCAATTTGGGGTTCCTAAAGTCTTGGGCCCGTATGTAAGTTCTTATTCTTTTATCTTTATATGGTTTTTAAATAAACCGTTTACACTGAGAGTTGCCGTTTGTTTGCTGTTTTCATGTTAACCTTCTGGATACTATACCCGCTTGGATTGATGGACTGGAGGTCGTGTGGTTCCCCGGTGGACTGTGGCCCGTGCTTTCTATTATTCAAAGCGATATACCGGCGTATATATATATATATATATATATATATATATATATATATATATGTATATATATATATATATGTATATATATATATATGTATATATATATATATATGTATATATATATATATGTATATATATATATATGTATATATATATATATGTATATATATATATATGTATATATATATATATGTATATATACAACCTTATAATGTGGGTTGTTTGGAGCTGGTAAGCCCCTATTATTCCTTTGGGTGATGGTGACTACAAGAATATAGGAGGCCTGTAAACCACCGTGGTGAAGTCTTACAGACTGTTTATTGTATTACGCTGAATTTGAAGATCTGCGCTGATTTGTACTATAATTCTTGAGACTTTGGACATTGTCTATCCTCAGCTGCGATCAAGTGTATAGTCCCCGCTCGCGCTGATAGTTTCTTTTATCCCATTCTTCAATATGAGGCCATGGCTAGAGCGTATATAAAATATTGTTCATGTGATTATAAATCGACATTTTGGACAAGAAATGGCCTCATTTCAAATCTTGGTTTATATGCAGGTTAACGCAAAGTAAAGCGTTAATCCCGATGGTGCTGTAGAAAGTGTCCTTAAAGAACACAAGAGGTGAAAACAAACTAATGAAATAAACAGTTGTATCGATCCTCCTTTTCCTAAAAATGACTTTTTAAGATATTCCAGTTTTATTTTATATTTAAATCTACTTTTAACGTTTTTACTGTTTTATTGTTTTTGCTCAATGACACATTCATTGAAGTATGCCAGAGCTAACATCTATTAACTATTGACCCTTTTTATCTCACTTTCTGCTAGGAAAGTGTTTTATAGTTGTAATCTCTTTTCAGTGAGGGTCACACTGCAGTCTGACCCAGTCCTGTTTAACTCTTTCAGGCAGAGAAAGAAAAAAGGAACACAGCATAGTTATTTGGGTGCTAGGCACTGTACAAACAAGTCTATCTCATCATGTCACATGTCACCTCGGATATTCTTTAATCCCCCAGCCTTCAAAAAGCCACAACGTCACAGAGTAGTGGAATTTGGAAGAACCTAAAGCTGTGTACAAACGCTACATGAAACTTGGCAGAGGCAGTTGATAACCACAGCCTCTGCAGGTAATCCAGATAATCTAGTGTGTGTACAGCAGCTTCTGATGACTCGACCAGCGATCAGCCTGGCAGATTGATTCAGCAGAGAGCATTGTCCTCCTTATTTACTCCACCTGCCACATAACGTCACTTGTTACGCTGCTCTGTCTGCCCTACTACCCCTCGCATAGCAAGGGTAGTGAAGAGTCTGTGCAGCCTTGGCCCTGCAATGTTGCACAGGGGTTCATGTCCTAATTCCTGCAGAGTGAAATTAAATATGTGTATGTGGCTTTAGGACACAAGTGATACAGATTTGAGCTAAAATCTGAGTTTACCCTGATTGCACCATTGCTGGCACAGTATAGCTCAAACCCACTGTGCTTGATCACCTGAAGAACAAGCATTACTAAACAGTGCTCAAAGGAAAATTCTGTGCTTTTTATCAGGTTTGATGTTTTTGTTTATTTCCCAAAAACTGAATAGTTTAAGGTCTGCTTCAGAATAAATATAGCATATTAGATTATAACCTCTTTACATGGACAGTAATGTGAACTACAGTAGCGCATCTTAAGGAGTTATGGGTCCCATTGCAAGTTTTACATTGAAACCCCCCCCCCCCCCATGTACAGTGCTGCCCATAATTATTCATACCCCTGGCAAAATTTTGACTTAAAGCTACTTTTATTCAACCAGCAAGAAATTTGATGAGAAATGACATAGGTGTCTCCCAAAAGATAAGGCAATGTACAAGAGGCATTATTGTGGGAAAAAAACATTTCTCAGCTTTTATTTACATCTGAGCAAAAATTGTCCAGTCCAAAATTATTCATACCCTTCACAAACTGTCAGTCTGTGGGAAAATCCAAAGTTCTATACCATTCCAAATAGTCCAAGCTGTTCTAAAGCATCCTAATTACCCTGCTTAATTGGGAACAGCTGTTTTGATCAACTCAGCAGTGAAAAACAGCAGCTCTCTGCAGTTTATTTGTGGACAGTCATGGCTAAGACAAAGGAGCTCAGTGAGGACCTGCAGTTGTGCATTGTGGCTGCTCACAAGTCAGGAAAGGGCTAGAAGGCCAATACTAAATGTTTTCAAGTTCCAGTGGCTACAGTGCAAAGTATTATTAACCACTTTAGCCTACAGTGTCGTTTCACCTTATGCATCTGAGCAACTTTCACCTCCCATTCATTTGCCAATAACTTTATCACTACTTATCACAATAAATTGATCTATATCTTGTTTTTTCCACCACCAATTAGGCTTTCTTTGGGTGGTACATTTTGCTAAGAATAATTTTTTTTTAAATGCATTTTAACGGGAATATTAAGAAAAAAAAAATGGAAAAATGCATTATTTCTCAGTTTTCAGCCATTATAGTTTGAAATTAATACATGCTACCGTAATTGAAACCCATGCATTTTATTTGCCCATTTGTCCCGCTTATTACACCATTTAAATTATGTCCCTATCACAATGTATGGTGCCGATATTTTATTTGGAATTAAAGTTGAATTTTTTTCAATTTGCGTCCATCACTATTTACAAGCCCATAATTTAAAAAATTATATTAGTATACTACTTTGACATGCATATTTAAAAAGTTCAGACCCTTAGGTAACTATTTTTTTTTTTTTTTATTGTAATTTTTTTTTTTTTTTTATTAAAATTTTTTATTTGGGTAATTTTTGGTGTGGGAGGTAAACAGCTAATTTTAAATGTAGAAAAATGTACGGTATTTATTTAATTAAAAAAATGGATGTGGGTGTAGTTTTACTATTTGGCCAGAAGATGGTCAAAGTCAAAAAGTCCTGGAAGCGTGATCGTATGCTTCCAGGAAGTATTAGGAGGACGGGAAACTTTTTTGTAACTCAGAAAAACCGCAGAGGCTGTCTGTTTTTTTGCGGGGGGCTTTCGATCAATGAATGGGATCTATAATCCCATTCATTTATCGCTAGGCTAACGGCCGGCGGCAGGAGCACGCGGCCAGCGGGAGTGCGCGCAGCCTATCTGGACGAGAATTTTTGTCCAGATAGGCTTAAGTGGTTAATTAAACATTTTATTTGGGTTTTTTGGAGTGTGGAGGTAAACAGGTAATTTTAAATGTAATTGATTGTGTATATTTTTTAATGTATGTAGATGCTTACAGGAACTGAAGGGGTGACGTGGGACATAAAAAAATCGTGTCTTTTCAGAGAAAGCCGTCGGCTTTTCTTAGGGGGACATAGATCAATGAATGGGATCTGTATTCCCATTCTTCCCATTCATTGATCTCAGGGGCAGCGGAAGGCGGCGGGAGCGCTCGGTGCTGCCCACAGCAGCAGTGCAGGCAATCTGGATGGATATATCCGTCCAGATAGACCTAAGTGGTTAAAAAATACAAGATGTTCCACACTGTGGAAAATCTCTGAGGACGTGGTCAGAAGCCAAAAGTGACACCTGTGCTGGCCAGTAGGATGGTGAAAGAGGTGAAAAAGAATCCAAGGATCACCACCAATGCCATCCTGGTAAATCTTTGCTCTGCTGGTGGCAATATCTCAAGGCAGACAATCCAACGGAAACTGCACACTGCTGGGTTCCATGGATGCAGACCAAGGAGGACGCCACTAATCCAGATAAGGCACACAAAAGCTTGTTTGGCCTTTGCAAATGCTCATCTGGACAACAAAGAAGACTTCTGGGGCCATTCACTTTTTCACCTGAGTTTTCTCCTAGGTGATATTTTTATATTTGTCAATAAAATGCTTTTTAAACCACCAGTAGGTATATGAAATACTCAAAATAATTTTGATAGTAATTTTTCACCTACTTTTTGGTACTTTTTCAATTGCAAGATGCCGAAAAGTTATTTTAAGTTGAAGATGAAAAATTATCTCCTAGGAGAAAACTCAGGAGAAAAAGTGAATTGCATATGGGCCCTGGTTTTCTGTGTTATGGTAAGGTGAAGCAATAATTGAATTGTTTGGTCACAATGATGTTTCCTTCATTTTGCGTAAAAAAATGAAGAAACTTTAACCCAAAGAACACCATCCCCACTGTCAAACATAATAGTAGGAACCTAATGCTTTGGGGGTGTTTTTCAGCCAATGGACCAGGGAACCTAACTGCAGTAAACGGCACCATGAAAAAAGCAATACATGAGGATTCTCAACGACAACATCAGGCAGTCTGCAGAGAAACTTGGCCTTGGGCACCAGTGGACATTTCAGCATGAAGATGCAAAACACACAGCAAATTGGTCAAGAAGTGGTTAGTGGACAACAGTGGTGTCGCTAGGGCCTTAGGTTCGGGGCACTGGCCGGGTATCTTTTCGGGAGTGCCCCGGATACAGGAGTGCGCTGGTGGTTATCCGGAAGTTCAGAGAACAAGCAGCGTCCCTGCTGTTGCCATAGCTGTGCCGTGCAGAGAATGGACACTTTCTAGCTTGCCAAGGTCACATGGGGCCGGGCAGCCAATGCGGAGGATAAACTCTCCTGCCACGTGAGGCTGTGTGCAGTGGGCTCCATCAGCTGGAGCTGTGAATGTGATGCTGCCTGGCTGTCCTGTCATCTCTGTCAATCCTTCTTGAGTGGCAGAACCCACAAAGTGTCTATGGGGCCCTTCCTGTCCACCCCTGTAACACTTAAGTATGGGGTGCCCCAGGGCTCAATCCTCTCTCCCGCTTTTCACGATTTACATGCTACCGTTGGGAAAACTAATCCAAAAACATGGCCTGACATACCACTGCTATGCAGACAACACCCAACTATATCTTTCCTTCAAGCCTGGTGTGACAGACCCAACTCTAACTATAGACGCCTGCTTACGTGAACTACAGCAATGGATGAATGACAACTGGCTGAAACTAAATGCAGACAAAACTGAAGTCCTTCTGATTGGAGGGCAGAGCATGATAACAAAACAACTTAACTTGCAGTCTTCACCACTGGGAATAGGAGGCACGGATCTATGCAGCTCTGATCATGTGCGTAGCCTGGGAGTTCTAATTGATGGGGATTTAAACTTCAGAACTCAAATCTCTGCTGTGGTGAAATCATCCTATTTTCACCTGAAGAACATTGCAAAAATCAAGCACCTCATACCCCCAGAAGATCTGCCAACCTTAGTCCACGTCTTCATCACATCCCGACTGGACTACTGCAATGCTCTCTACACTGGCCTTCCAAAAAAAGTCTTGTACCGCCTACAGCTGATACAGAATACTGCTGTCAGACTGCTAACCAACCAACCCCGTCACTGCCACATAACGCCAGTCCTGCATTCCCTTCACTGGCTACCTATAGAATTGAGGGTCCTATTCAAGATCGGCCTACTGACATTTAAATCCCTGAATAATGTAGGCCCTGGATACATGAAAGATATGTTGCAGCTGCGTAGCAATCCCCGCATTCTCAGATCAACAGGTTCTAATAATCTAGTCATACCCAGAGTCCACTTGGAAACTTTTGGTCCCAGAGCCTTCTGTCATGCTGCCCCTACGTTTTGGAACTCCTTACCTCAACAGATCAGGACAGCTCCATCCCTGGACGTGTTTAAATCCAGACTGAAAACCCACCTGTTCAGTCTGGCATTCAGAAATATAACTTTTGTTGTGTGAATACTTCATCCTACTAATTACTGAATCTGAGAGAGCCTAAGCGCTTTGAGTCCTATGGGAGAAAAGCGCCATAGGAATGTTATTGTTATTGTTATCTTCACCCCTGCCTCTCTTCCCCTGCTGTGATGGTGGACTCTGTGTGACCTGGCAGGGGAGCGATAGAGAATATGAGCTGCAGTGGTTCCTCCCCCGCCCCCCCCCCCCCCCCCCCCCCTTGCATGAGAGACACACAGCCCAGGAAGCAAAGGACACAGAGGAGCATCCAGCATGCACAGATCCTGTGTAAATCCCATGTGGCTGGAGGTAAAGCTGTCCCCCATCCCCAGCCCTCTCTGTTTTTCTCTCTCTCCCTTCTATCTTGTGCACCCTCCATCTGTTTTCATACCCCCCTCCCCGTTTATCATACCCCTGCCAACAACTGCCAGCCAGGCCTCATCATCACCACCACCCAAGCCAACACAGCGCTACCACCAGCCAGGCCTTAGCACCACTGCCAGCCAAGCCAGCATAGCATCATCACCATCCAGGCTCTGCATCACTACAAGCCATGCCAACACAACATTACCACCAGCCAGGCCTTAGCAGCACTGCCAGCCAAGCCAGCACAGCATCATCACCATCCAGGCCCGGCATCATTACATGCCATGCCAACACAGCATTACCACCAGCCAGGCCTCAGCATCACTGCCAGCCAAGCGAGCACAGCATCACCACCATCCAGGCTCGGCATTACTACAAGCCATGCCAAAACAGCATTACCACCAGCCAGGCCTCAGCATCCCTTCCAGCCAAGCCAGCACAGCATCACGCCAGGCAGCCCAGCATCAAAGCAACCCCGCAAATCCAGCACAGCATAACTGCCAGCCGAGCACAGCGCCCAGGCCTGCGGAGGATGAGGGGACTCTGCCTATTTATGTGAAATGCTGCATATTTATGGTATTTAAATCACACCACTGCTAGGTTCATGTACATTTGACACCACCCATGACCATGCCCACTCCCCCGCTACATGACCATGCCCTTTTTTTGCGGTGTGCCCTGTCCCTTGGTGCCCAGGGGTGCCCCGGATCTCCGTAGCAATGCCCCCTGGCGGACAACATTAACGTTTTGGAGTGCCTTAACCAGAGTCCTGATTTGTATCAAATTGAGATTCTGTGGAGGGAGCTAAAGATCAGGGTGATGGCAAAAAGACTCTCCAACCTGAAAGATTTGGAGTTCATTGCTAAAGATGAATGGGCACAAATACCTGTGGAGACATGCAAAATGCTGGTCTGCAATTATAGGAAGCGGTTGATTGCTGTAATAGCGAAGAAAGGTTTTGATATTGATTATTGAGAAGGGTATGAATAATTTTGGACTGGAAACTATTTGCTCAAATGTAAATAAAAGCTGAGAAATATTTTCTTTTCCACAATAGTGCCTCATGTACATTGTCTTATTATCTTTTGGGAGACACCTATGTCATTTCTCATCAAAAAATTACTTGCTGGTTGAATAAAAGTAACTTTTAATGGGCACAACAGCGAAAAACTGTAAAATTTAAAATATCTGCAAACATATAAAAATAAGAAATACATTTCTTCCAGAGTAAAATTAGCCATAAATTACTTTTCTCCTATAATGCTGTCACAGTAAGCAGTAGAAATCTGACAGCACTGACATTTTTTGGACTAGTCCATCTCTTCATAGAGGATTCTCAGCAAGGCTTTTATTCTTTATAGAGATATTCCCTAAAAAGGATTTAAACAATGATGCTGGCCAGCTTCCCTGCTCGCTACACAGTTTTTTGGCAGTTGGACTGAGCAACTGCTATTCACTACGTGCTTTTGAAAATAAATATATCCCTGAGAATCCCCTATATAGAGATGGACTAGTCCAAAACCTGTCACTTCTGTCAGATTTCTACAACCTACTGTAAGTGACAGCAACATAGGAGAAAAGTAATTTATGGCTCATGTTACTCTGGAAAAAAACGTACTTCTTATTTGTATATGTTTGCACATAATTTAAATTTTACAGTTTTTCGCTGTAATGCCCCTCTAAGTCAAAATTCGCCAGGCATAGACAAACGCAGGGTGAGGGGGGGAATACAGCTGCCCAGAATCCCCCCTCAGACCGGGGCCGGTGCAGTGTCTACGGACTGACAAGTTGAGACACCAGAATATCTGCAGCATCCTGCAGCTCACAGCACTGCCCTCTTTCTTTCACTGCAACAGTTGACTTTAGATGTAGCAGCAGCGTGTGTAAAGCATGGAGCAGCTCTGGGACACTTAACAGAGACAGGTATGAGCACAGACCTGTTCACCTACTGGGTGAATGCTTCACTTTCCCCTTCATTAGCGATGTCGGCTGTCCTCATTATTACATTATTATCTGTATCTAAACTGCTCCTGATCGATTCCATTGTCAATCTGGAACAGATCAGACATTTAGGAAATAATTGTCAGATCCTGTCAGTCGGATGTGAAATTGCATTATGTGTACCCAGCATGATGTCCTACCATATTAATATACTGTATTGTGCGTGGCTGAGGGAGACCTTTCAGGAATACTCCCCACCTTGAAAATCCTGAGTTTGCCCTTATCAGAGGTATGAATAATTATGGGAAGCACTGTACATAGCAACTGATATGGCGCACTAAAACCTGCCAAGCACATGCACAGAATCAGAGATGCAAGAAGGGGATGGGGAACAGTTTGTTAATAAAAATCGTCTACATCACTGGAGCTTATAGGCGCAGATGTCCTGGCACCCTAGACTTCACCCTCCAAGAACCTACAAACACCCATTGAACCGCATTGCCACAGGAAGTCGTTATGGCAAACTCTATACCTGCATTTAAAGGGGGCTTAGATGCTTTCCTTGCGTTGAAAGACATCCATGGCTACAATTACTAGGTTATGCCTAATGATGTTGATCCAGGGATTTTATCTGATTGCCATCTGGAGTCAGGAAGGAATTTTTCCCTTTTGGGGCTAATTGTACCATGCCTTGTGGGGGTTTTTTCGCCTTCCTCTGGATCAACAGGGGTATGTGGGGGACGGGCTGGAGTTGTACTTTGTACTGGTTGAACTCGATGGACGTATGTCTTTTTTCAACCAAAATAACTATGTAACTATGTAACCACAAATATGCTGGCTGGCCCAGCTGTCACTTTTCCCTCACTTCACTTTCCCGTCATAGGTAGCTACAGGTGTCCCTTAGTATTAGGTAGAAAATAGGTACCCTCAGTAGGTACCCTCAGTATTAATTAGCTAGTGGTGCCCCTGATTGGAAATCTCATCAGTGAAATGCCAAGAGGTGGGTAAGTAATTTTTGATTCCTGCTCTGCTCGGAACTCTGCATAGAGAAGGAGAGAGGGAGGTGCAAGGGGAGGGGGAGTGAGCCACCTTTACACCATTAGGCGCCTGTAGGCAGGTGCCTACAGTGCCTTATGGTAAATCGGCCCTGGTACCAATAGAAAGCTACTACTGTAGTTGAGGGAGGGCCCGGTGCAGTCACAACCTATTGCCAAACCACTGTCTGCAAAGCAGAAAATACCTTCACTAGATACATGTATAACAGTGGTAACAGGTACTGTCTTTACAAAACCACAGCTCAAGGCAATAGCACTTTAACATTCACACAGGTAGGAAGGAGACAGACGCCCAAAACACAGTGAATGATAAGGTGTCATCGCTTTTCTACATTGCTTGCGGCCAGCAAGCTTCTGGCAGTTCAGGCCACAGGAAAGAACGACTCCCCTTGGCATGACGCGAGTATGGGCAGATGTTCCCCTCTGGCGTCATTCCTCACACTACGCATGCTCAGATGCACATCCGGGCACTAGGAAAGAAGCGGCCTGCTGCTGCGGCCTTCGAGCTCCTCTGTCACCAATGAATAATCGTTTCCCTGCGTCAAGAAGCCACACACACCGCCATAGAGAAGGGAGGGGGGCTGCAGGCAAGCAGCTCTCCTAGTCTGTGCTTCATCAAACCGTCCCCGCCCCTGGCTATCGCTTCCCGTCGGTGTGGTTACGCAGGCGCAGTGCTATATCGATGTGATGGCGGCCACGGTGTTGGCCGAGGGCTCGGCAGTACCCGGTTATTCTAGTGGAATTTACAATGGTCCTGGTGTAGGTACCGCACCCGGAGCTAGCGCGGGTCCCGCCGCATGGAATCGCTCACTGGAGAGAGCTCTGGAGGAAGCTGCGGTGACGGGATGCCTCAACCTAAGCGGCAGGAAGCTGAGAGAGTTTCCGCGGAGCTCTGTGCGGCAGGACCTCAGTGACACCACACAGGCCGGTGAGATTGGCGGGGCAGGAGGGAGGGTGAGGGCTGCTCCTCTGCTCTGGGGTATCAGGTGGTGGTGGGCGCCTCGGTGACAAGGACTGTCTGCCAATACAGCTCTCTGCAGACCTGTCACTGCTAGGCACAGCCCAAGACAGAGGCAGCAGGTTCACTTCTGTATCTCGTTTACTTTGAAATTTGACTTTGATTTGTGACTGCTATGGCGATTCTGAAGTTATTTGAAGTTTCCCATATGAGTGCTTTGTGCCTTTTTAATTTTTTTAAAATGTTGGGTCTATAATGGGGAGTACTCCACAGAGGATTTGTACCTTTTTTGTATTTGATTGGCAGGCACTAGTGGAAAATACAAAGTTTTGGAAAGGCAACTATAGAAACTATCACTTTAAATTAAATGAAATTGGTTTATCATGGTATATGTGCAAAAATGAGGTTATTGCAGCTAAGCAGTTTCTCTGATGACCATAAAATGTCACTAAATACAGTAGATTTTTGTTCTGCAAAAGCCAGAACTTACATGGACTAATCAGAAATTTGGCGATTTATGGTATCCCCTAAAACCAATTCGCCATTTGCAGAAGACCGGTTTAGTTCACAAAATTCTTGCTTCCCTTGAAAAATACAATTGCTGTTATGCTGAATTTTATATTGATCACTTCCTGTGTCTAGTTTTGTTTAATGTGAGGCAGGGGACACACTTTTATGCTCCTTTTCTGCACAGAAAGACTGAGAACTCATGCTAATCAGTGGGCTAGTTCACACTTAATGCATCTTTTGCGCACAGATAAACTGACATTCTGCAGCAAATTCTTCACATTTTGTCAGTTTTCTCTAACAGTTACATTAGCTGCTGTGAAAAAACGTGCGCTTTTCTGCATATGAGCACACATAGTGTGCAGAAAATCCATGCAGAAAAACAAGTGTGTCCCCTGCCTAAATTTTTTTTTTTTTTTTTTTTTTTTTAAATTTTCCATTTTGTCATAGTGATGTCAGCTTCACTGGGGCAGATTCATGCTAGACACACATGTTTTGATGCTAGTATGGCTGAAATGACCCAGCGAGAAAGTTCATAGGGAACTTCCGCTAATGTAATTGGATGGACAGCACCCTTTCAAACTTTCTTGTAGTAATAATATGCCCACACTATTTGGTTAGTTGAATGTTTCAATTTGGAAATGTTGCTGTAAACTGTACCCCATGGAGTTTTTTTTTTTTTTTTTTTTTTTTTTTTTTTTTTTTTTTTTTATTGCTGGGTCACTTAATTCATACTAGCTTCCAGGTGTTTTTCATTCTTGTGTATTTCCATAGTGCTGATATCTTCTACAGCACTTCACATAGTCTGTAGTCATGTCAGGTGCCCATCAATGATACAAGCTTGATTGTACAGAGTCAATATACTTTGGGTAGTCTCTAGTATTACACACAAGTGATAAAAAGTAAACTTGAAGTGAGAGGAATATAGAGGTTGCAAACTGTATTCTCTAATAAACATTGCAGTTTGACTTTAGATGCATATACTGTGCTCTTCTATTTAATTATGGTCCAGAGGCTTCCTTTTAAAAGAACTAAAGCGAAAAAATGGTCAAATTTAAAATGCATGTAAACACATACAAATAAGAAGTAGATTTCTTCCAGATTAAATGAGCCATCAATAAATTTTCTCCTATGTTGCTGTCACTTACAGTAGGTCGTAGAAATCTACTGAACCGACAGGTTTTGCACTAGTCCATATCTTCATGGGGGATTCTCAGCATGGCCTTTATTCTTTATAAAGACTAGTCCCTGTAAATAATTTATACAAAGATGTTGGCCGGCCTCCCTGGTCACTATACATTTTTTTTTTGTGGCAGTTGGACAGAGCAGCTGCCATTCGCTAAGTGCTTTTAAAAATAATGAAAACTCTTAGAATCCCCCATGAGGACTATTCAAAACCTGTTGGTTCTGTCAGATTTCTACTAACTACTGTAAGTAAAAGCAACATAGGAGAAAAGTAATTTATTGCTCATTTTACTCTAGAACAAATGTACTTCTTATTTGAATGTGTTTATATGTAATTTATATTTTTATGATTTCCGCAATAGTGGTCCTTTAAAGGACAACTGAAGTAAGAAGAATATGGTGGCTGCCATATTTTTTTCCTATTAAACAATACAAGTTGCCTGACCGCCTTGCTGATCTATTTGGCTGCAGTAGTGTTTTTGAATAACACCAGAAACAAGCATGTGGCTGATCCTGTCAGGTTTGACAATAATGTCGAAACACCTGAGCTGCCTATGCTAAAAGTATTAGAGAAAGGATAGCCAGTCATCTGGTATTGTTCAAAAGGAAATACATCTGGTAGCCTTCATTTTCTTTAGTTACAGTTGTCCTTTTAGGGCTCAACCCCACTAGAAGCCTTTTCTAAGCGCTAGTGATTTGAAAAAGCTCTTGCTAATGCAGTGCTATGGGGGATTTTTATAAAATAATATCACACCTATAGTATTACATTAGCAAGAGCTTTTCAAATGAAAAAGTGCTCCTAGTGGGTTCCAGGCCTAAAGGAAATGTCAGGCATTTTAATGAAAATGAGATCTACTTTCCTGGGGCTTCCTCCAGAACCTGGAAGGTTATGTATCCTTCGCTACAGCTCCACACCCCCAGGGTCCACTCCGTTGCAGATGCCAACTCGGCGAAGGTCGGTATAGGCACGCCGCGCTCGCTCAGGCCCAGAAGTTACCGACTTTGCTGGGTCGGCAACTGCAACAAAGGGGATCCTTGGGTTGCGGAGCTGCAGCAAGGGACACATAGCCCTTCAGGGGCTGGAGGAAGCCCCAGGTATGTGATCTCATTTTCATTAAATTGCCTTATATTTAGTGATGTCGCAAACTGTTCGCTGCGATGGGGAATAACCTCGGGGTAATTTCCGCATTCGTCGTATTACTTATTACTGCGCAAACGCTTTCCCAGCTGCCACGCATCCTTCATTGTGCGCCTGCAGCTGGGAGTGCTCTGCGCATGCACACAACTTCACGCAGAGCACTCCCGGCTGCAGTTGCCCTATCAAGGCTATGGGAAAGCGTCTGCGCAGTAATGCGTAGTATGATGAATTCGGAAATGACCCTGAGGTTATTCCCCCATGGCCTGTTCGCTGTGAACCGTTCGGGCCATCTCTACTTTTTCCTTTAAAGAGAACCCAAGGTGTACCATTCGGTCAAAAGTGAAATACTTGCCTAAGGAGAGCCAGGCCTCTGGATACTACAGAGGCTTCCCATGCTGCTGTCCGGCGCTGCCCAGGACTAGAGATGGTCAATGAGATGCAAATAATTTTGAGTTTTGAGATGCAGTATTATGTAAATTTTATATGCAAAATTTATGCGGCTTGAAAATTATCCAATCAAATCCTTCTGAGGTATAATTTAATTAGTCCATTTTCAAGCTGCATAAATTTGCATAATCCTGCATAAACTCAAAATTATTGCATCTCATTGACCATCCCTACCCGGGACCCTCGTGCACATGCATTGCCGGCTTACAGGCCATGCCTGCGCATGCACTGTACAGCTGCATTTGTACATGAAGAGGAGCCCGATCGTGTGCGTGGAATCTGACAAAAGCTTGTCAGATTTGTTTTGGGGGTCTACACTCTACAACGGTGGACCAGTGAATGGCGTGGGAAGCCTCTGTAGGATCTGGAGCTTCCACCTCCTTAGGTAAGTACAGGTAGTCCCCAGTTTACAAACGCCCGACTTACGAACGAACCGCCGATATGAACGCCTGCCGTGATGACATCATGCAGCCGGGGACTACCTCTTCCGATGCAGTTTTTTAAGCAGAGTAGGCACAGAGGAAGCCATATCAGGGACATCTCACCTGTTCCATGGTGGTGTAAGGTCCCAGCGTGCTGCCCGGAAGCTGCGCGGCCCATCCTCTCTCCATTCACTGTCCGTCCGTCCGTCCCTCCCCCCCCCCCCCCCCCCCAGTGGCTTCTCATGTGGCTTGAATGACGCAGTCAGGAGAAGCTCCCTAGTGGCGGCTCCTCCTGCTGCGTTGTCATGCGACGCATGAGAAGCCACTGGGGGGGGGGGCAGTGAATGGAGAGAGGACGGGCCGCGCAGTTTCCGGGCAGCACGCTGGGACCTTACACCACCATGGAACTGGTGAGATGTCCCTGATATGGCTTCTGCTGCGCCTACTCTGCTTAAAGAATGGGGGCAAAGGTGGCATACGGGAGACACGAGGAGGCATATGTGAGACACAATGGAGACCAAGGAGACACGGGGACCAGAGATGAGCCAGATGGGGACACTGGAGGCACAAAGGACAGAAATGGCACAGCGTCCCGACTTAACGAATTCAGGTTAAAGGAAAACTGTAGTGAGGTACAGTGGAGGAAATAATAATTATTTGACCCCTCACTGATTTTGTAAGTTTGTCCAATGACAAAGAAATGAAAAGTCTCAGAACAGTATCATTTCAATGGTAGGTTTATTTTAACAGTGGCAGATAGCACATCAAAAGGAAAATCGAAAAAATAACCTTAAATAAAAGATAGCAACTGATTTGCATTTCATTGAGTGAAATAAGTTTTTTTTTAACCCTCTAACAATAAAAGACTTAATACTTAGTGGAAAAACCCTTGTTTGCAAGCACAGAGGTCAAACGTTTCTTGTAATTGATGACCAAGTTTGCACACATTTTAGGAGGAATGTTGGTCCACTCCTCTTTGCAGATCATCTCTAAATCCCTAAGGTTTCGAGGCTGTCTCTGTGCAACTCTGAGCTTGAGCTCCCTCCATAGGTTTTCTATTGGATTAAGGTCCGGAGACTGACTAGGCCACTCCATGACCTTAATGTGCTTCTTCTTGAGCCACTCCTTTGTTGCCTTTGCTGTATGTTTTGGGTCATTGTCGTGCTGGAACACCCATCCACGACCCATTTTCAGTTTCCTGGCAGAGGGAAGGAGGTTGTTGTTCAGGATTTCACGATACATGGCTCCATCCATTTTCCCGTTAATGCGATTAAGTTTTCCTGTGCCCTAAGCAGGAAAACACCCCCAAAGCAAAATGTTTCCACTCCCATGCTTGAAGGTGGGGACGGTGTTTTGGGGGTCATAGGCAGCATTTTTCTTCCTCCAAACACAGCGAGTTGAGTTAATGCCAAAGAGCTCTATTTTGGTCTCATCAGACCACAGCACCTTCTCCCAGTCACTCACAGAATCATTCAGGTGTTCATTGGCAAACTTCAGACGGGCCTGCACATGTGCCTTCTTGAGCAGGGGGACCTTGCGAGCCCTGCAGGATTTTAATCCATTGCGGTGTAATGTGTTTCCAATGGTTTTCTTGGTGACTGTGGTCCCTGCTAATTTGAGGTCATTCACTAACTCCTCCCGTGTAGTTCTAGGATGCTTTTTCACCTTTCTCAGAACCATTGACACCCCACGAGGTGAGATCTTGCGTGGAGCCCCAGAGCGAGGTCGATTGATGGTCATTTTGTGCTCCTTCCATTTTCGAACAATCGCACCAACAGTTGTCACCTTCTCTCCCAGCTTCTTGCTAATGGTTTTGTAGCCCATTCCAGCCATGTGCAGGTCTACAATTTTGTCTCTGACATCCTTGGACAGCTCTTTGGTCTTTCCCATGTTGGAGAGTTTGGAGTCTGCTTGATTGATTGATTCTGTGGACAGGTGTCTTTTATACAGGTGACTAGTTAAGACAGGTGTCCTTAATGAGGGTGACTAATTGAGTAGACGTGTCTAACCACTCTGTGGGAGCCAGAACTCTTAATGGTTGGTAGGGGTTCAAAAACTTATTTCACTCAATGAAATGCAAATCAGTTGCTATCTTTTATTTAAGGTTATTTTTTCAATTTTCCTTTTGATGTGCTATCTGCCACTGTTAAAATAAACCTACCATTGAAATGATACTGTTCTGAGACTTTTCATTTCTTTGTCATTGGACAAACTTACAAAATCAGTGAGGAGTCAAATAATTATTTCCACCACTGTATATGGAGGCTGCCATATTGATTTCCTTTTAAGCAATACCAGTTGCCTGGCAGCCCTGTTGAGCTATTTGCCTCCAGTAGTGTAATTCACACCAGAAACAAGCATGCAGCTAATCTTGTCAGATCTGACAAAAATATCAGAAACACCTGATCTGCTGCATGCTTGTTCAGGGTCTATAGCTAAAAGTATTACAGGCAGAGGGTCAGCAGGATAGCCATGCAACTGGTATTGCTTAAAAGGAAATAAATATGGCAGCCTCCATATACCTGACACTACAGTTCTCCTTTAAGAGCGAACCTACAGTCCCTATATCGTTCGTTAACCGAGGATTACCTGTAGTTTAGTTTTTGATCTGAGGTTCATCTCGGGTACACTTTAAAAGTCCACCATTGCTGCGCAGGGTCCCTCTGAACATATTTGACGAACTTGCTGGATATGTTCTTTTGGCTGCGCTCCCCTTCATGTATGGCTGTACTGTACATACACAAGTATGGCCGTGCCTGCCAGTAAGATGAAGCCAGTTGTCCATGTCTTCATACTACAGCACAGTGGCCACCGTACTCACGTATGCCGAGTATAACTATGCTCACACACGGAGGGAAGCATAGCTGCAAACAAGAGAAGGGTCCTGGACAGTGGCAGTGGTGTCGACGAGGACATAGTAAGCCTGGGCCATGCAGAGACTTCCCTCTGCTTATAGAAGTATCTAACTTTGTTTTTTGCCATGCTACGGGTTTGCTTTAAAACGTACTTGAGTACAAGTACTCCACAGCCCTGCAGGAATGTATAATTTTTCTCTCCCTGGCTGCCTGTTTCACTTTAAAGAGAACCCGAGGTGGGGTTCTAAGAATGAAATCTGCAGACAGAGACTGGGTCTGCTTATATTGCCCAGTCTCTGTTGCTATCTGAATCTAAGTTCCCCCTGTGCTCTGCTGTCCCACATAAATCACAGCTGCGCTGTCGACACGCAGCGTGTCGCAGCAGGCTGTGTTTACCTAGTTAGTGTCACTCTCGCCTTTTCCCCTGCCTCCTGCATAGCTCCGGTCCCCGCCCGCGTCCCTTCCCTCTCCGCTAATTGGGGGGGAAGTGACGCGGGTGGGGACCGGATCTGTGCAGGAGGCGGGGGGAACGGCGAGAGTGACACTAACTAGGTAAACGCTGCCGTGTCGACAGCGCGGCTGTGATTTATGGGGGATAGCAGAGCGCAGGGGGAACTTAGGGGGGATTTAGATAGCAATGGAGGCTGGGCAATATAAGCAGACCCAGCCTCTGTCTGCAGATTTCATTCTTAAAACTCCACCTCGGGTTCTCTTTAAAGGACAACTGTAGTGAGAGGTATATGGAGGCCACCATATTTATTTCCTTTTAAGTAATACCAGTTACCTGGCTATCCTGCTGATCCTTTGCCTCTGTCAGGCTTGTCTGGTCAATGATTATAGGTCAGGCTGTATGCCCAAATGACTGACCTATAGCCCAGCCCATAACGCCTGCACAAACTCCTACCTAGCATAGAACTACAATAACCCTGCAGGTAGATGTAGCATACAGACTGACAGATAGTATCCACCAAACAGAACCAATAACAATCATACAAGGCACAGTATCACAAGTGTAATAGTCACCTGAGGCCTGGAGGATGAGTCAATCCAGATGAGTCAGATGACTGTTAGCTGGAGTAATGGTCTGCAGATCAGGCACTTTAGAAATAGCGTGGTCAGTACTAGCGAGATGTCAGTTCAGGCAGCGTTCTTGCAAGTCCTTATCCAGGCTGAGGTCGATCCAGGCGGCAAACGGGCAAAGTCCGGGTACAATAGCAGAGTTAGCAACAGGTAATCAAATAGAGCAGGGATCCCCAACCTGTGGTCCGCGGCCCACTGGTGGTCCGCAGGACGCTTTCAGTTGGGCCGCGGGACTGTCCTCTTGCCCCCGCCCCGCCCCCTCTGCAGCCGCCGCTGCTGTTATCTCTGGCGGCCGCTTGTTATCTTACATTCCCCTTTTCTCCCTCCTGTCAGCGTGTGAGTCACAGCAGCACGCCCTGCAGCTGCTGTGACAGAGAGGGAGAAAGCAGGAGAGAAAGAGCGGCTTCCTGTAGCGGCGCGCCGTTACTATGGGAACCGCTCTCTCCTTCCTGCTTCCTCCCTCTTCATCACAGCAGCAGCGGGGCGCGCTCCGGCGAGAGAGAGAGGGGAATGTAAGACACCGCCGGCCAAGGTAACTGCAGCAGCGGTGGCCGCGGGGGGGGGGGGGGGGGAAGTGGGGGCTACTATACTTGGGCACTATACTGGGGCGCTTATACTGGGGCACTATACTAGCTATACTTGGGTACTATACTGGGGCGCTATACTGGCTGTACTGGGGCACTACTAGCTATATTGGGGCACTATACTGGGCACTATACTGGCTGTACTGGGGCACTACTAGCTATACTGGGGCACTATACTAGCTATACTGGGGCACTACTAGCTATACTGGGGCACTATACTGGCTGTACTGGGGCACTATACTGGCTGTACTGGGGCACTACTAGCTGTACTGGGGCACTACTAGCTATACTGGGGCACTATACTGGCTATACTGGGGCACTATACTGGCTGTACTGGGGCACTACTAGCTATACTGGGGCACTATACTGGGGCTCTTATACTGGGGCACTATACTAGCTATACTTGGGTACTATACTGGGGCGCTATACTGGGCACTATACTGGCTGTACTGGGGCACTACTAGCTATACTGGGGCACTATACTGGCTATACTGGGGCACTATACTGGCTATACTGGGGCACTATACTGGCTGTACTGGGGCACTATACTAGCTATACTGGGGCACTATACTGGCTATACTGGGCACTATACTGGCTGTACTTGGGCACTATACTAGCTATACTGGGGCACTATACTGGCTGTACTGGGGCACTACTAGCTATACTGGGGCACTATACTGGCTATACTGGGGCACTATACTGGCTGTACTGGGGCACTACTAGCTATACTGGGGCACTACTAGCTATACTGGGGCACTACTAGCTATACTGGGGCACTACTAGCTATACTGGGGCACTACTAGCTATACTGGGGCACTACTAGCTATACTGGGGCACTACTAGCTATACTGGGGCACTACTAGCTATACTGGGGCACTACTAGCTATACTGGGGCACTATACTTGTTATACTGGGGCACTATACTGGCTATACTGGGCACTATACTGGGCACTATACTGGCTATACTGGGCACTATACTGGCTATACTGGGCACTATACTGGCTGTACTGGGGCACTACTAGCTATACTGGGGCACTATACTAGCTATACTGGGCACTATACTAGCTGTACTGGGGCACTACTAGCTATACTTATACTAGCTATACTGGGGCACTTTACTAGCTATACTGGGGCACTTTACTAGCTATACTGGGGCACTATACTAGCTATACTGAGGCACTATACTAGCTATACTGGGGCATAATAACTATACTGGGGCACTATACTACCTATACTGGGGCATACTAGCTATACTGGGCACTTTACTAGCTATACTGGGGCACTACCTACCAACACTGGGCACTATACTAGCTATACTGGGGCACTACCTACCTATACTGGGCACTATATTGGCTTTACTGGGCACTATACTAGCTATACTGGGGTAACTGTACTAGCCATACTGGGGCAACTAAACTCCCTATACTGGGGCAACTATGCTAGCTATGCCCCCCCCCCCCCCCCCCCCCGGTAACACGCTGTGCACGACGCTGTCCACTAGGACGCTACACCCCCCGCGGGCCCTGGAGAAAAATTTGGTCAGAAAGTGGTCCCCGGGCCGGAAAAGGTTGGGGACCCCTGCAATAGAGCATGGTCTGGATACAGGCAGGGCAGAGTCGGCACCAGGGAATCAATCAAGAGTAAACGTGGTCAAGCTACAAGGCAAAATCTGCAACAGGAGTCAGGTTTGTGTGAGTGCATACCCAGCAACAAGCCAAAAGCTAATGCTATTACGGGCGATGTCTGGGGGTGCTCACCATGCTTAAATACGAGGACTAACCAATCGGAAACAAACAGAATTGTAAACAACCAATAGAAACTGAGTGTGTCAGCTAATCAGCTGACACGCAACATACACACGTGGTTACTGTTTACAGTGGCGGAGCGCGTACTGTGAGCGTGTCCGCTGCCTATCCAATGGGAGCTGAGCACCAGGCTGTGCTCTAGTGATGTCAGCAGTCTGCGAGACCTGGAAGCTTGCGCCTCAGCTCGGGTCTCGTCTTTCCGCCGCCATGAATGTCCTAAAAATCTTACAGCCTCTATTTTAGTCATAGACCCAGAACAAGCATGCAGCAGATCAGGAGTTTCTGACATTTTTGTCAGATCTGGCAAGATTGGCTGCATGCTTGTTTCTGGTGTGATTCAGACACTACTGCTGCCAAATAGACCAGCAGGGCTGCCAGTCAACTAGTATTGCTTTAAAAGGAAATAAATATAGCAGCCTCCATGTACCCCTTAATGCAGTTGTCCTTTAAAGAGACTCAGAGATGAGTCTCACTACAGTTTTTATACTTACCTGGGGCTTCCTCCAGCCCCATAAGCATGGCTGTGTCCTTCGTCGTCCTCCTACGATGTCCCATTTAGCCACTGTGTGCCCCGGTAAGCGGCACAGTGACGTCAGCGGCGGACCGCAGAAGGCCCTGGCTGACGTCACTCAGACTGAGTCTGACTGAGCCGCTTACCGGGGGTTGACTGCGGGAGGACGGCGAGGGACACATCCATGCGCAGTGTTCTTCCCAGGCTCTTTTAGCCGGGTGCTCCACCTAGCTAGTTTTTATGAGCACCCGGCTGTCATCAGCTCATTACCTCCTATGCTGTAAGCAGAGAAGCGCCAGCCCTGCATTCTGTCATCTCGTCCCACTCGGCTACTTTTTCATGCCACCCGGCTTGAAAAAATTTCTGGGTAGAACACTGCATGCTTATGGGACTGGAGAAAGCCCCGGGTAAGTAAAAAAAAAAATACTGCAGTGAGACTCATCACTGAGCCTCTAAGTCACCAGCCCAGAATGAGCAGACAGATCAAAAGCTTTTAGGCTGCTTTTCCACTAGGAAACGTGATTGCATGCAAAATGTCTTCATTACCAGTGATTGAGCTACTATCCATCGAGTACAAGCGCAAATGCACCAACAATTGTGTAGGCCAGCTGTCGGGGGGGGGGGGGGGGGGGGGGGGATGGATTGCAGTAGTGGAAAAAACAGCACCACAATTTAGGCCCAGTGCACACCAAAACCACTAGCAGATCCTTAAAATGCTAGAGGTTTTTGGAGCAGGTTTCAGAGCGATTCTAGGCATGTTTAGAGAGGTTTTTTAAACATGCCTAGCGTTTTTGGGAGCGCTTTTGTGTAGCAGATTACAAATATTGTTAAAGTTAAAGCTGTTACTGAACAGCCTCTGTAACAAAAACGCTTGGAACACCGCTCTGATCTAGCGTTTTCCAGGGCGGTTTGAGCTTTTCCTATACTTTACATTGAGGCAGAAACGCTTCTGCAAACCGCAAAAGTGCTGCAGGACCCACGTTTGCGATTTGCTAAAAACCTCAAACCGCTGGTGTGCACCATCCCATTGAAATACATTAGCCAAGCGTTTTCACAGGCGGAAGCGGTTTGGAAAACGCTACAAAAACCGTTCGGTGTGCACTAGGCCTAAAAGATAAATCGAATTTAAACCGAAATCGTGATCACCAAGATCACAATTTCAGAATCGTCAAAGTGGCAATTATCGTGATCCTGTCATTTCCACATGGGGGAAGTTTGTATAAGTGGCTTAAACTTCCCCAAAGTCCAGGCGCGTGCGCCCCGCAGCATTAGACATACCTTCCACATGGGTCCAACGCTGTCCGTCCTCTATCACCGTCTGTCAGCTCTTGTGCTTGCCAAAACTCCAGGTTCCTGTATGTCACATGACATACAGGAAGTATTCAGTGGATTAGAGCCTGCAGGAGGCGAAGTGGATAGACGGGCATCGCTGGACTCGTGCTTGAAGCTATGTACAGAACTGTTGCAGCTTGGGGGACAGAGGAGGCACAGAGAGAGAGACAGAGAGAACCAGAGGGGCACAGAGACACAAAGGGAGCACAAAGAGAGACGGGGACAGAGGGGGAACATACAGGCAAGGGGGGGGGCAAAGCTTGATTTGAAGAAAAATCGTGAATCGAATCAAAATCGCAGTTTAAGACAGAAATCGCTCAATTCAATTTTTTCCTAAAATCGTTCAGGCCTAGTGTGCACCAGGCCAAACATGTTATCGTTGTGCTGTTGTGTTGAGCAAAATGGGTGCAATCTGAGTTTAACTAGTTAAAATTTCAGGATGTGAATTTCACGTTCTAATTAGCTCTCCTTTGCATTCCAAGACGTGAAATTAATGTTCTGCACTTTGAATCGCATGCGGTCCCGTTCGTGCTCGTGCACTCATTTGAATGTAAATGACTGCTGCCAATAGCCGCACTCATTCATTGTAAACAGAAAAAAAGTTCAACAGTTTTGGGGAAAAAGTTTTTTTTAAAAAGACAATGTCACTATTAAACAATGTGTTCTTTACCCCCCCCCCCCCCCCCGTCCCAGCAAAGTATTAACTCCTACTTAACTAATTAACCCCTTGTGTCACCTATACTTGGCACTAAGATTTGTGGACACCCGTAATAACTGCCGTCATTGGAAACCAGTATTATCCAAAGAAAGATTGCCTAGACTGTTCTTAAAAAAGCAAGATGTGTATCACTTTGATAGCGAAAGTATTTAAAAAAAGTTTTGCTATATCATTTCCACACAGCTGAATTGCCAAAATTGTCAGGAATCTTAAGGGGTAAAAACCCTGGAATGCGAAGTGGTTAAGATTGGATCGTGCTTATTGGAAAATGGCTTTTGCTCTAGTCAGTCTGGCTGCATGTTGCTTTAGTGTGACTCAAAAACTAAGGCTGGGTTCACACTTGTGACACTTGTGCATTTTCAATGGATCCGTTGGGTCTGTTTCAGTAATTGGAATGCAAAGTCTCGAACTGTGAGTTTTCATGTTTTTATTTTTCCCCCAGACATGGCATACATTTGAAGGTACAGGTGGAAACCATGAACTGTGTCTGTTCACACTAGGCTGTTAGCCATGTATGAGTTGGTAAAGACTAGGGCTGTGGAGTCAGTACAAAAATCCTCTGACTCCAACTCTGACTCAGTTTATGATTCCACTGACTTCAATGCCTCCTCTCCGACTCCTCTAATTTGTATATAACAATTTTGTTGTTTGAACGTATGTAACATGAAAGGCATTTCATAACTGCCAATGCTTAGGTATTTTTAAGTTAAATTACTCTACCCGGTCAGCCATCCTGACCTGTTGCCAATGTCAATGTCCCAGCATGTTGTGTCTATAATAAGATTTACTGGAGCCAGGTGCCAGCATGTAGACCTGCCACCTTGCAGTAAAAGGCCTCCTATATGATATAGAAAAGTTCAGGGCCAGTTTCTGCAAGGGGGCAGATCCATGCACCGGAATCTAGCTAATACAGGGTTCCAGTGAAACGGTCTGTGTTAATGCCAGGTTTGTATAGTGTACTGTAATTCCAAGGCCTTTTTTGTTTTGTTTCTTTTTTTTTTCTTTAAAAAAAAAGTGTTGGCATGTAGCAATCTGTAATAATGCAACATGCTTGTGTTGTACTTGATTGCGTTGACTACTTTAGTTTTCTGTGCATATGTTACCTAAACCCAAAGACAGCCAAGCTGGATATTGCCAGTCCTTTCAACAACAACGTTGTCCCAATATGGGTGAACTAAGTCCGATTTGGGCTATGAGTGGAGGGATGATCTGAGGGTTAACTGGAGAAATAAATGAATGGGGACATGGGCGGCAACATAGAGAGATGATTGGAGGGCTAAACGGAATGATTAGTGATCTGTGCAAGATCAGTGATTGGCCGGCCAATTTGAGAAGCGTCCTTGGTAAAGCATTGCAATTTCAAGATAGCACGTTATCTTTTCCTTGTCACTTGTACAGTTCCAGAATTGTCTGGCCACATCAAGAAGTGCCACACTTAGGGTTTTGGCAGAGACCTATATAAAACATAACAGAAGCTGGCTGATAGGAGTGTTTACCAGGGCTGTGGAGTTGGAGTCGTGGAGTCGGGCAATTTTGGGTGCCTGGAGTCGGAGTCGGGGAAAAATGCACAGACTCCGACACCTAATGAATTTGTAACTGTAATTAAAATAGAAAATATGATAAAATGTTCTATTTCTCAGATAATAGTCATTAAAAATAATGTATATATACAGTATATATACAGTAATAGCTGTGCTTAGTCCACAAAAATGAAATAAACCAATCAAAATTAGTTACTTGTGCTGCTTCAATAAAGCAATCCCCGTATTTTTAAGGTCAGATATACATATCTGATTGTGACTGTATATATGATGTGTACACAGGAATCTCTTATATATACTAAATAACATCTATGCTGTAAGAATAAAGCCTGATGTGTAGCTGTGTCACTAATAGAGATGGTCAATGAGATGGAAATAATTCTGCATTGATGCTGATTTATGCAAATGTGTGCACTCCCTTTGCTGATGAAATCAAATAATTTGATATGTTGTTAAAATTTGGTTTAGTGACTGCAAATTAAAGGGTACCTGAGACAGATAAAAAGTAAAGTTTTATACATACCTGGGGCTTCCTCCAGCCCACTTCAGGCTAACCAGTCCCTCGCTGTCCTCCACCACCCGGATCTTCTGCTATGAGTCCTGGTAATTCAGCCAGTCAGCGCTGTCCGGCTATATGCCGCTCCCACAGCCAGGAACATTCTGCACCTGCGCAATAGTGCTGCACAGGTGTAGTATGCTCCTGGCGGCGGAGTGTGTGCATGCGCACTACGCCCGACTGGCTCAAGTACCTGGACTCATAGCAGAGGATCCAGGTGGTGGAGGAGGACCACGAGGGACTGATTATCCTGAAGGCGGCTGGAGGAAGCCCCAGGTATGTATAAAACTTTAATTTCATCAGTCTCAGGTTTACTTTGTTACACAGTAGTACTATACTCTACATATGCACTCCCCACAGAGCTGCAGGGAATCCACTGAGAATGCTGTGCACATTGAACACAGAGGTGTTGTGTGTTTACAATCTCCTTATTCCCCTGCAGAGTACCTGCACATCATTCTTACATGTTCCCACAGTTACATTGCCTAGGGCCTGATAGATGTTCTTTGTTCCGGTTTGTACCTTTTACAAGTACTCTTACCAAGGACTAGTTTAAGTCTAAAGGGAATAAATATAGTAGTCTACATATCCTTCTCACTTCAGTTGTCTTGTAAAATTCCTAAGCGTTGGCAGTTGAGACACGAATTTCACGTTACATACTTTTAATCAACAAAATTGTAATATGCAAATTAGAGGAGTCGGAGTCGTTGGAATCCTAAACTGAGGAGTCGGAGTCGTGGATTTTTGGACCGACTCCACAGCCCTGGGGTTTACTATCAGTTTAAGGAGTAGTATAGATGTTGAAAATGAGTTTTAAAGGCTTCTGGCTTGTGCTGTCTATTTCTAAGACAAGGGAAGATAGATTTTGGACATCCTCATGGAAACAGTACTTCAAATACAGTGCAGAGCGTAATGTTGCCAAAGTTGCAAAGAGCAATTTCAGGGTATAGTAAGTACTGTATTGAAAATTCTTGGCTAGCTCCAGATTGGAATGGAAACATTCTTTTATTTAACATTGAACTGCAAAATAGTTTGAGTAGCAGTCTAAATTCATGACCATTTTATTAGGAAAGTGCCATTTTCCTTAAATATACTCCACAATCTATACCAGGGCACCATTTAGTCTGTAAAGGCCCACTATTGCAAACATGGAACAATTTAAAATACACATATACACACACAAAGGATGTAGTACAGTCTACTTTTCTTCTCTGTTGGTGTCTCTTACAGTGGGAATTGTAATGTGGCAGCTGTAAACCTCATATGAACAGTTTTATTGAATAGTATATCTTGTTAATGGAAGATTCACGAGGTTTATTTTATTCTTTTCAAAAGCAGTCTTCTGATAAGGCCTGGACAAAGATGCTAGCCGTTTTACCCAGGGCTGTGGAGTCGTGGAGTCGGAGTCGTGGAGTCGAGCAATTTTGGGTGCCTGGAGTCGGAGTCGGGAAAAAATGCACCGACTCCTAATGAATTTGTAACTGTAATTAAAATAGAAAATATGATAAAATGTTCTATTTCTCAGATAAGTCATTAAAAATAATGTGTATATATACAGTATATATACAGTAATAGCTGTGCTTAGTCCACAAAAATGAAATAAACCAATCAAAATTAGTTACTTGTGCTGCTTCAGTAAAGCAGTCCCCGTATTTTTAAGGTCAGATATACATATCTGATTGTGACTGTATATATGATGTGTACACAGGAATCTCTTATATATACACTAAATAACATCTATGCTGTAAGAATAAAGCCTGATGTGTAGCTGTGTCACTAATAGAGATGGTCAACGAGATGGAAATAATTCTGCATTGATGCTGATTTATGCAAATGTATGCACTCCCTTTGCTGATGAAATCAAATAATGTGATAGGTTATTAAAATTTGGTTTGGTGACTACAAATTAAAGGGTAACTGAGATGGATGAAAAGTAAAGTTTTATACATACCTGGGGCTTCCTCCAGCCCCCTTCAGGCTAATCAGTCCGTCGCTGTCCATCACCCGGATCTTCTGCTATGAGTCCTGGTAATTCAGCCAGTCATCGCTGTCCGGCCGCATGCCGCTCCCACAGCCAGGAACATTCTGCACCTGCGCAATAGTGCTGCACAGGTGTAGTATGCTCCTGGCGGCGGAGTGTGTGCATGCACACTACGCCTGACTGGCTCAAGTACCTGGACTCATAGCAGAAGATCCAGGTGGTGGAGGAGGACAACGAGGGACTGATTATCCTGAAGGCGTCTGGAGGAAGCCCCAGGTATGTAAAAACTTTAATTTCACCTGTCTCAGGTTTACTTTGTTACACAGTAGTACTATACTCTACATATGCACTCCCCACAGAGCTGCAGGGAATCCACTGAGAATGCTGTGCACATTGAACACAGAGGTGTTGTCTGTTTACAAAATCCTCATTCCCCTGCAGAGTACCTGCACATCATTCTTACATGTACCCACACTTACATTGCCTAGGGCCTGATAGATGTTCTTTGTTCCGGTTTGTACCTTTTACAAGTACTCTTACCAAGGACTAGTTTTAGTCTAAAAGGGAATAAATATAGTAGTCTACATATCCTTCTCACTTCAGTTGTCTTGTAAAATTCCTAAGCGTTGGCAGTTAAGAGACGAATTTCATGTTACATACTTTTAATCAGCAAAATTGTAATATGCAAATTAGAGGAGTCGGAGTCGTGGAGTCGGAGTCGGTGGAATCCTAAACTGAGGAGTCGGAGTCGGTGGATTTTTGGACCGACTCCACAGCCCTGGTTTTACCTACACACATGCACACTATGCTGGCAGTTTGACTAGGCCAGTGATCTGCAAACTTGGCTCTCCATATGTTAAAGGAGACCTAAACCGAAAAAAAAAAAAAAAAAGTTTCACTTACCTGGGGCTTCTACCAGCCCCATGCAGCTATCCTGTGCCCTCGCAGTCACTCATGGCTCTTCTAGTCCCCCGCTGCCAGCTAGTTTTGTTTTTCCGAATTGCGCGTTATGGGTGCAATGCGTAAAATTTTACTCATTGCACCCGTAACCCGTAAAATGTATTTGTTGATGTCCACGATAGCTTCCTGCACCAGTGGGAATGTGTAAAAAGGTACACATGGCGGCCGGCCACAAAGCATTTGCCTTTATGAATCATGACTGTGGCTGTCATACTCCTGCAATGCTTTGTGGGACTTGAAGTTCCTTAACAGCTGAGGAGCCAAGTTTGCAGATCACTGGACTAGGCTATGACTTTACCGGGAGTGCTTTTGAAAATAAAGGAAGCATTGAGAATCTCTTATGAGATGTACTAGTCCAAAATCTTTTACTCAGAAGTTCACTACTGTCAGATTAATATTCCCTGTTGTAAGTGACAACTATGTAGGAAAAATAAATGTATAGACTATTTTACTCTGGGGCTGTAGGTACAATTGAATTTACCTTTTTTTTTTTTTTTTTTTTTTCAGTGATAGTGGTTCTTTGACTAGCAAATCTGTACTTTCTGCTCTCATGCAAGTTTTGTTGCCGCGTTTGTCATCCTGGTAGTGCTGCCATCGTATGGGGTTGTGTAGAAACACTTTTAACTTCTGTTATCACATTAACATTAGTTTCAGTGCACTTCAACTGCAGTTTGAGGACACTTACCCAATTTATTCAAGTGTACACAAATATTTTTATCCAGTATGAGCTCAGGCTTACCGATAAGTTAAAAGTGACATGAAGTCAAAATTTATTTACCAGATATGCGTTCCTCAGTTGTTTTTAGAGCTGTTTTGGTTGTACAAGGAAGAATCTACTCAATATTCTGCAAATTTAATGTTTTTACTGATTGCATTTGTATAATTAAATGATTGATTTAACAAAGTAGTTTGTAGAAAATTGAGTCATAAACTTGATTGTCATAATTTTTAGTTAAAGAGACACTGAAGCGAAAAAAAAATTATGATATTATGATTTGTATGTGTAGTACAGCTAAGAAAAAAAACATTAAGATCAGATACATCAGCCTAATTGTTTCCAATACAGGAAGAGTTGAGAAACTCCAGTTGTTATCTCTATGCAAAAAAGCTATTAAGCTCTCCGACTAACATAAGGTGCCCATACACTCGTCAGATTGGCAGCAGATAGATAAGAAATGCATCTGATGATCTATCTGATGCGTTTTTAGAACATTTTTTACCAGGATAGAATTCCAATAGATTTCAGTTTGAAATCTATTGAAATTCGATCTGATGGCATTTTTTTGCCATCAGATTTCCATTAAGGCCAATGCAAACTGATAAGCAATCTCATCAGATCGACCTAAATTTTCCATCCTGCCAGTTCGACAGAAATCCATCTAAATCGATCAAAATCGGCCATCGATCGGTCGATTGACCAACCGATTTTCAATCGATCGATCGGTCGGCCAGAAAATCGGCTCAGTGTATGGGCCCCTTTAGTCGTGGAGAGGGCTGTTATCTGACTTTTATTATCTCAACTGTAATTGAACTGTTTACTTTTCCTCTGCTAGAGGAGAGTTCATTACTTCACAGACTGCTCTGAAAGACTCATTTTGAATGCTGAGTGTTGTGTAATCTGCACATATTATAGGATAATGCACTGTTAGAAAAAACACTGTATACCTGAAAATAAAAATATGAGAAGATTTTCTTTGCTGCTAATCTTCTAGTAATTATTCATAGTACACAGCCAATTCATTATATCATATATATTTTTTTCGCTTCAGTGTCTCTTTAAATGCTATTATTATTATTATTATTATTATTATTATTTATTTTATTTCTATGGGAATGCCCATTTTGAGTATACTGCATCAAATCAACCTTGTTTAAAGCACTTGGATGACTGCTGTAGGTTCTTATGCACATATTTTAATATCTGTGAGTGTAGGGAGTGTATTTGAGGGTGTATCCTTTTCCTGTCCAGCATATGGCCCACGAGTCATAACCCAACCTGTAACCAATTAATATGTAGCTCACCCTCTTCCTTGTGTAAGAAACCTGGAAATGTAAGCAGTAGCTTTTTGCTCGTCTTACTTTGTCTACTAAATTTAATTGGGTGTAGAGAGGGTAAACTGCAATGGTATGCAAGGATTGTGACTGACCTATCTGTGCAAATGCCTGAGGAAGGAGGGGCACTGCCAGTAAAACAATAACACTTAAATTTGAGCCATGTGAATAGGGCATTGTGCCAGTAGTTGATGGCTGATCATGACAGGGTTAGGTGTTAAGGGCTTGTTTCCACTACACACAGATTCTGGTTCCAGAAAAAACGGACTCTTGTGAATGTCTATGGGCCTGTTTCCTCTATGCGCGATTTTTCTGATGCAGATTTCCCATAGACATTCATTGGAGTACGTTTTCTGCATTCAGAATCCGCGTATAGTGGAAATAGGCCCAAAGCTAGAGTGCACTTCAATCTTGTATTTTTGATTTTCAGATGTTTTGTTAGTAAATTTTGATTTACTTTCTAGATAGTTGTCATTAGTGAACATGACCAGTATCTGTGCGAACAATCGGATTTGACCCAGTTGGGCTTACTGACGTCACATTAGTGGCCACACATCTAATAATCCTAACATTTGTACATTGCATTTGTGGGTCATATTGCCATGATTGCATTTAACCACTTAAGCCTATCTGGACGGATATTTATGTCCAGTGTAGTTGTGGAGAGTGCACCACCAGTTTTACTAAATGAGGTGGTATCCGTGGTATCATTTTAATTGTGACTAGTTGTAGAATACATTTTAGTGTGTCTTAAAGCGGTATTGTCACCATAAAAATCAACAGAAACTGGTTTGAGTGTATTAAGTGATAAGGATGCTAATCCTGCATTCAAAACTTTTCTACTGTTATGGTTTGGAGTTATCACATACTTTAGGAGCACTGGCCCTAGTGCCAAACAGTGCCAAAAAGTTGAATGCTGGGAGTTCTTTTGAATGCTGGGAGTTCTTTTTATCTATAATATATTCCTCCTTTTGAATGCTGGGAGTTCTTTTTATCTATAATATATTCCTCCTCTTTTTTTATTTCCATGCCTAGCTGATCACTTGTGTTTTACAAGCAAGGCTGAGGTGACTCAGTGATTGGATGTGTAAATAAAAAACTCTGGGAGGCGGGCAGCTAATGAATACACAATGAAAAAGAGGGAGGATATGATGTCAGCATTAGCTTGGCAAGATGGCCACTGCCTAGACTAGGATTTTCTGCTTTTCCTTTGTAAAATTCACAGGAATCATTACGTGGATAGCACAATACATCTGTTATGTAAGTAGAAGTAGTATTTATCTACTTATATATGTGTTTTTTATTGCTAGGTTAGCATGAGTGTCGCTTGTTCTTTAAAGGAATGATTCCCCCCCCACCCCCCCAAAAAAAAACAACAAAGTTCCACTTACCTGGGGCTTCCTCCAGCCCGGGGCAGCCGTCCTGTGCACCCGCCGCAGCTCCTACGTCTCCCGGTTCTCTTCGCCGGCGGAGCTGACCTCGCAGGCGCTACTGCGCAGGCGCGGTAGTTACTACCGCGCCTGCGCAGTAGCGTCAAGATGACGTCGGCCGGACCACGTGACCGAGCGCAGAAGAGGCGGACCCAGAACCCGACCTGGCGAGGTGTGCTCCGCCGGCGAAGAGGACCGGGAGACCTAGGAGCTTTGGTTTTTTGGGGGGGGGGGGGGGGGGGGGTTTGCGCGGATCATTCTTTTAAAGCTTGGACACATGTCACATAAAAAATGGGTAGGGACGAACTCAATCCAACATAAAGTACTTTTCAAAATTATTCAAACTTGGGAATGTCTTAGCAAAACTACAAGAGACCTATGTGGTAACATTTTACCCCTGATAAGTTGTAGAATGGAGTTCAGAGAGTTTTAGGGTTGAGCCCCATGTCTTGTGTGTTCTTTTTAGTCACAAACTGAATCAAAATCAATAAAATGTTTGCATATTCTGTACCAAAATAAGACTGGTAAAATGAAAACAAAGTGACAGAATATAAGAGAAAAAACATGTTTTGTTACCTTAGGAACTTGACAGTTTAAATATGTACAGTGGGTTGCGAAAGTATTCGGCCCCCTTGAAGTTTTCCACATTTTGTCATATTACTGGCACAAACCTGAATCCATTTTATTGAAATTCCACATGACAGACCAACACAAAGTGGTGTACACATGAGAAGTGGAACGAAAATCATACATGATTCCAAACATTTTTTACAAATCAATAACTGCAAAGTGGTGTGTGCATAATTATTCGGCCCCCTTTGATCTGAGTGCAGTCAGTTGCCTATAGACATTGCCTGATGAGTGCTAATGACTAAATAGAGTGCACCTGTGTGTAATCTAATGTCAGTCAGAATATTGGGAGCAACAACACCGTGAAGTCCAAAGAACACACAAGACAGGTCCAAGACAGGCCAGGGATCAAGTTATTGAGAAATTTAAAGCAGGCTTAGGCTACAAAAAGATTTCCAAAGCCTTGAACATCCCAAGGAGCACTGTTCAAGAGATCATTCAAAAATGGAAGGAGTATGGCACAACTGTAAACCTACCAAGACAAGGCCGTCCACCTAAACTCACAGGCCGAACAAGGAGAGCGCTGATCAGAAATGCAGTCTAAGAGGCCCATGGTGACTGTGGACGAGCTGCAGAGATCTACAGCTCAGGCGGGAGACTCTGTCAATAGGACAACTATTAGTCATGCACTGTACAAAGTTGGCCTTTATGGAAGAGTGGCAAGAAGGGCATTGTTAACAGAAAGCATAAGAAGTCCCGTTTGCAGTTTGCCACAAGCCATGTGGGGGACACAGTAACCATGTGGTAGAAGGTGCTCTGGTCAGATGAGACCGAAATGGATCTTTTTGGCCAAAATGCAAAACGCTATGTGTGGCAGAAAACTAACTCTGCACATCACTCTGAACACACCATCCCCACTGTCAAATATGGTGGTGGCAGTATCACCCTCGGGGGGGGGGGGGGGGGGGGGGGTGCATCTCTTCAGCAGGGACAGGGAAGCTGGTCAGAGTTGATGGGAAGATGGATGGAGCCAAATACAAGGCAAACTTGGAAGAAAACCTCTTGGAGACTGCAAAAGACTTGAGACTGGGGCGGAGGTTCACCTTCCAGCAGGACAATGGCCTTAATTCACTAAGATCATGCTGGAGATAATAAGGCAAGAGAAAACTTACCTCCACACATTGAGAGAGTTATCTTATCTCTTCATTCCTTACGTTACCTCTTCTGTAGTTAATTTACCTCCTCTGTAGTTATTTTCACACGCAGTTAATGAACAGCCTGTCTTTAACTCTGGAGTTATTTTAAGGATTAAAGAGTTAACTTAAAGACAGAAGAGTTAACTTTAAGTTTGCCTGAGGTAAAATGTTTCCTGAATACTACATGCCTTATCACCATGGTAACAACTCTAGAAGAGTTATTAAAGACAGGAGATAAGCTTAGTGAATTGAGGCCAATGGCCTCAATTCACTAAGATCATGCTAGAGATAAGGCAAGAGAAAATGTACCTCCATACAGTGAGAGAGTTATCTTACCTCTTCATTCCTTAAGTTACCTCTCCTGTAGTTAATTTACCTCTCCTGTAGTTAATTTACCTCTCCTGTAGTTAATTTACCTCTCCTGTAGTTAATTTACCTCTCCTGTAGTTAATTTACCTCTCCTGTAGTTAATTTACCTCTCCTGTAGTTAATTTACCTCTCCTGTAGTTAATTTACCTCTCCTGTAGTTAATTTACCTCCTCTGTAGTTAATTTACCTCCTCTGTAGTTAATTTACCTCCTCTGTAGTTAATTTACCTCCTCTGTAGTTAATTTACCTCCTCTGTAGTTAATTTACCTCCTCTGTAGTTATTTTCACATGCAGCTAATTAACAGCTTGTCTTTAACTCTGGGGTTATTTTAAGGATTGGAGAGTTAATTTAAAGACAGAAGAGTTAACTTTAGGCTTGCCTGAGGTAAAATGTTTCCTGAATACTACATGCCTCATCACCATGGTAACAACTCTAGAAGAGTTATTAAAAACAGGAGATAAGTTTAGTGAATTGAGGCCAATGAGCCTAAACATAAAGCCAGGGCAACAATGGAATGGTTTAAAACAAAACATATCTATGTGTTAGAATGACCCAGTCAAAGTCCAGATCTAAATCCAATCGAGAATCTGTGGCAAGATCTGAAAACTGCTGTTCACAAACGCTGTCCATCTAATCTGACTGAGCTGGAGCTGTTTTGCAAAGAAGAATGGGCAAGGATTTCAGTCTCTAGATGTGCAAAGCTGGTAGAGACATACCCTAAAAGACTGGCAGCTGTAATTGCAGCAAAAGGTGGTTCTACAAAGTATTGACTCAGGGCCGAATAATTACGCACACCCCACTTTGCAGTTATTTATTTGTAAAAAATGTTTGGAATCATGTATGATTTTCGATCCACTTCTCACATGTACACCACTTTGTAGTGGTCTTTCACGTGGAATTCCAATAAAATTGATGCATGTTTGTGGCAGTAATGTGACAAAATGTGGAAAACTTCAAGGGGGCCGAATACGTTCGCAACCCACTGTATACCATGAGGGTATATTGCTGTTATTTCTGCAAATAAGGTCTCCTGATCATCGATAGTGTACAATGAGAAGTCAAAAAAACATTTTGCTTGGAACATAATCTAAATGTTGTAACCAGGATGGATAAGCAAATATAATTTGTGGGTTTAACTTCTACTTGGCTCTGGTTATTGTAAAGCTATAATGGATGCAAATGGAGAACTAGTGTTTTGTTTTTTGTTTTTGTTTTTCCTATATTTTTTTACCTTAATTTAGCTTTAAAATGCATAGAAAATAATGTATTTACTAAACAAAATGTTTACACACTGAAAGCCCAATTTGTCCTAAAAAAAAACAAAAAACAATATATTGATCATTTAGCTGTGGTAAGGAGTAATAAAGTTATTGGCGAATGAATGAGAGCAGTGCTGATATGTGAAAATTGCTCTCGTCCTGAAGTGGTTTAAGGGAACTAAGCACCCTTTCTTTTCCTGGAATGTCTCCTGGTTTACAGAAGTCACAGATGTTCTCTTCACACCTACCCCCTGGATAAGCTTTTTAAAGAAGTTGTCCTAATTACCCACCCCCCTCTGTTGATGAAAAGGTATTGTTTACTGCTTGCTAATAAGTGCTATAAAACAAGTAAGTTCTTAGCTGCCTGAAAACCTCTGCGGTCAAGCCGTCCGGCTGAAGAAGCTAACAAATCGTGTGCTAAACTTTAGATGTGTAAATAAAAGGTTCACTTTAAGGCTGTACCTCCATTTATCTGGTATATCTCTGACGAAGTGGACTTTACATTACTTCCGTCAAATGCCAGCCACAGCTGTTCATCCTGTCCAATTCCCCCTTATGTGTCTAAGCACAAGTTGTAATTTGATCACTCAGCTGTGTCAGCTGCCTGCCATGGCAGACACCTAATTGGTAAACACAGGATGTAAACAATATGTCTGCTTCCATGAAAGCAGGAAGTAGACAAACTGTAAATGTATTTTAGGATTTGTATCAGCTGTGACAGACATGTTTTTATATAAAGGTTTGTATGCTGTTGAGTATCTTTTAGAGCAGAGAGGAAGTTCTTAGCTCAGGTCTGCTTTAAGATGGATTTTTATCGAGGAGCCTATTATTTATATGGTGATGATGGGTGATGTGATTTTAGTTGTTTTTAACCAGTTTGGAGATATGTCTCAAAGAATTTTTTTTTTATTATGATTTATACTTGAATAGATAGAAACTACTTACTGTGGGTTCCTGTTTTTGTTTACGATAAACAATGCAGCTGGACTAGGCTATGTCTACTCATTAGTTTTTTTTATTTTTGTTTTTATTTTGAGGAAGAAGGGGAAAGGGGAGTGCGGCAGTGTACCAACCTTATGCCAAGTCACCACTGGGCCTTACAAATTATAGCCGGATGCCGTGCTTTTACTCTTTGTCTATTGAACTTGCTGTCAAAAATGTACTAACCTTTCCTGGTTTGGACAGACTGCATTTTTTTCCCATTTGTCCCTGATCTACTGTCAACAGTTCTAATGTGGAGTTATCAGTATGGTGAACAGGTATTTAATGCCAGAAAAATGTACACAATGGAAATATATAGATTAGTGCTGATAAATTGAAATATAGGTATAATGGTACCCATACACTAACTCGAATTCGTGCAGATTCAATCACTGTGATCGAATCTGCTGTGAAATCGATAACGCCATCCGACATCGATCAATTCAGTTGATCGGTCCCGACGGAAAAGATTGCTCAATCGCAGCGGGTCGGGAGCGCATCACTAGCGGCGTTCGATTTGGTGGCGACCAACGCAGCGTAGCGACAGTAATACCACACTTTTTCCGGCTGGCCTTCTTCTCCATGTCCTCTTCACTTCCTGTCCCCTACTGTGACAAGGCGAAGTTCAATCAGTAGTGCGCCCTCTACTGTTTGAACTTCCCCTTGCCACAGGACGAGACAGGAAGTGAATAGGACATGGAGGGCGCCGAAAGAAGTGTGACTGAATGGATCCTGGGGACTCGTGCCGGTGAACAGGAAATATTATTGCTGCTGGCCGGGGGAGCAGGGGCGGCGAGTCAGAGAGGCAGTAGCGACTTCACAGGTTTTGAATCTATTTCATGTTGAGGGGTTAAGAAGTCGCTCTCTGTAGACAGAAAGAAAGGGTAGCAACCCTCCACCAAGGGTGGACTCAAAATTTTATACAATGAACAGAGGCGCCAAAAGTATAAGATTAGATTAAATGAGCTTAAAGGGACAATTAAGTCAAACAAAAAAAGAGTTTTACTCACTCACCTGGGGCTTCCAATAGCCTGCTGCAGCTGTCTGGTGGCCTCGCCATCTCCCTCCGATCCGCCTGGCCCCGCCGGCAGCCACTTCCTGTTTCGGTGACAGGAGCTGACAGGCTGGGGACGCGAGTGATTCTTCGTGTTCCTGGCCACAATAGCGCCATCTATGCTGCTTTAGCATATATCATATACCATATAGCAGCATAGAGGGTCTGGGAACGCGAATAATCACTCGCGTCCCCAGCCTGTCAGCTCCTGTCACCGAAACAGGAAGTGGCTGCCGGCGGGGCCAGGAGGATCAGAGGGAGACGGCGAGGGCACCGGACAGCTGCAGGGGGCTATTTTTTTGTTTAAGTGTCCCTTTAAAAATCAACTTAAATGGCAAAATTGGAGGAAGTGGTGGTTTTACCTCCCTCAAGCAGACACAACGACTGCGATTCAGACAGTCAAACACATTTATTAGGAACTCCAAAAAGAAATGCAACGTGTTTCGCTGGTTCAACCCCGCTTCATCAGGCAATATAGGGAGGTATATCAAACAATCTGCACAAGGATTCAAATTAAGCGCCTCTGAAATCTATTTCAAATCTGTGTGCAGTGTATGGCAGCCAATAGATCCTTCTGTGATCAGATTAGATCAGAGTGGGGATCTGTTAGTTGATCTGGTGGCAATCGACCAGTGTATGGCAGCCTTTAGTAGTACTTTGTTTTATTTATTAGTTCCATCAGTTTAGATAACAACTAATACAACAAATATACATTTAGAAATGCCTAAAGGTGGCCATACATTTATAGATTAGCAGCAGATTCGACCATCAGATTTCTGTCAGATGCCTGTCAAGTCGAATCTGACAGGAATCTATCTGATTTGTGTCACACACTAGGAACAGATTTCCAATAGATTTCAGAATGAAATCTATTGGAAATCTATCTAAATGCATTATTGGACCATTAGATCCAATGCAACTCTATGGGCCATGGATCTGCTACCAGCAGCAGATCGACATAGATCTTCCATCCTGTCAGATCAAATCCATTGAAATCGATAGATTTAAAATCAATTTCTGGTCTATTCTATAGAATCGATCAATCGCTGAAATCGACCAGTGTATGGGCCCCTTAATGCTGGCCATACACTTAAAGATTTCCACTCAATGTTCCAAAACGATTGATTTCTTTCTGAAAAGAATCCATTCAGAAGGAATTGATTCCTACCATATACTGCACATACATTTCCAATAGATTTCAGCAGGGAATCTATTGAAAATCGAGCGAACTGCAGAGTTAAGGTAGCCATACACTGGTCTATTTGCCATTAGATCGACCAGCTGACAGAACCCTATCTGATCGAATCTGATCAGAGAGGGATCGTATGGCTGCCTTTACTGCAAACAGATTGTTAATCGATTTCAGCCTGAAACCGATCACAATCTGTTGAGCTGCTCCTGCCGCCTGTGCCCCCCCCCCCGTCCGTATACATTACCTGAAGCTGGCTCCCGGGCGTCTTCTCCACGCTGCACCGCACCGCTCTGTTCCAGTTCCATCCCGGCGCTTCCTGTTTCACTCCGTGACCAGGAAGTTCAAATAGAGCGCCCTCTATTAGAACTTCCTGGTCACTGCAGTGACACAGGAAGCGCCGGGATGGAGCCGGAACAGAGCGGTGCAGCGCGGAGAAGATGCCCGGGAGCCAGCGTCAGGTAATATATACCTGATCGGATCGGCCGCCGCTAGCGACGCGCACCCTACCCGCGGGCGATCGACGGTAATTTCCCGCGCGGCGCGATCGACAAACCGATCCGATTTCGGGAGGAAATCGGATCGGCGGGTGCGTTTAGTGCGAACGATTGGCAGCAGATTCGATCCCAGGATTGAATCTGCTGTCGAAACGGCCGCGAATCGGGCCAGTGTATGGCCACCTTTACTGTTCAATGCAGTGCAAAGCTATAGGCCATCGATCTGCCAATGCTCTTGCCCTGCCACCTGATTGTTTTAAATTTCCCATCATGTCCAATCGATACTTTGGAACAATTTTTATTCAAAATCGATCTAACATTCTGAGAAATTGATTCCCAGCAGATGAATTGTATTAAATAATAAATTGATGAGTGTATGGGCACCTTTAGCCTAACTTTTCTAAAGCTGCTTGACCTGTTTCTTCTACTGCGAGGTCTTGTGAACCAGCACAGACAGCTGTTGTACAATATCCGGTCAGTGTTCCAGCAGAAATCTGGAAGTTTAAACGCGCTCCATTGTAGGTTGAACTGTGTTTTGACCAATAACTGAGTGAGGGGAAAGAAGAAATGGTGTTAAGCACAATGACATCCTTCCACCTGCTTGCCTGACAGTGTGTGTAAATTCATTGCTCACTCATGGAGGCCTGCTTCCTTTTTGTGTCCTAGAAATATGGAACATTTTTATATGGCCTTGCTTCCTCTTTACAAGTAGAGATTATGCTTTGTTGAGCTTTGTTGTCATATGAATACAGCATTCTATAGAAACGTGGAACATGTTTGGTCCCATAACCTATATGGATACTTGCCCTGTAGTTACCTTGTAGCTGTAATTGCTTAATGTATCATTTATGCTAGGTCCGCATGGTTCAATTTCCCACCTGCTCCCGATCGATAAGGGGATTGATTTTCTGATAACAGATTGGACATGTCCGATTCCTGTCAATTGCACAGGAAATTAAATTGTGTATACCTTACATTAGAATAGTTTCTGGATGGTTATATCACAAATGCATTTTTCAAAGGCAGATACTTTGCCAGGATCTCAGAAGATATGAGATAACTCTGGGTTGCAGTGGCAGGTAAATTATGTGGAATTGAAATGAGTAGTTGTCATCGTGTAGCTAAATAATATACTATATGTGAACTTGGCAGTCAGTGTTCCCTTTTCATCAAAAAAGCATTTATAACTCATGTACAAAGCTGTGGAGTCGGTAAAAAATTATGACTGTGAGGCTTTGTTCACATCTAAAACAAGACGTCAGAGATTTTCGGGGGGGTTTTGCGCTTTTTATTGTCCCCTCCCATCGCTCCACTGCGTACTATGAGTTTGTGTAAAGCACTTTAGTAAGCGATTTTTGCAGAGCGATTCCATATTTTCACTTCCTGACATCAGTCAGGAAGTGAACTTTTTGACTCGGAAAAGAATAAATGAAGTGTATTTTTTTCTTAAAAATGCAAATGCTGCATGAATCGATTTTGTGAGCGTTTAGCGCTCTTCCTACACCTTCTTTTAGAGCAAAATTGCCCCAAACATGGTACAGGCACCGCAAAGCTGACGAAAAATGCTAATATGAACCATCTCATAGAGAATCACTGAGAATAGTTCATTTTATAGAAGTGCTTTAAAGGAATACTGTAGGGGGGGTCGAGGGAAAATGAGTTGAACTTACCCGGGGCTTCTAATGGTCCCCCGCAGACATCCTGTGCCGCTGCAGCCACTCACTGATGTTCCGGCCCCACCTTCGGTTCACTTCTGGAATTTCAGACTTTAAACCCACTGCGCCTTCGTTGCCGTGCCCTCGCTCCCGCTGATGTCACCAGGAGCGTACTGCGCAGGCACAGACCATACAGGGCCTGTACAGTACGCTCCTTGTGACATCAGCGGGAGCGAGAACACCGCAATGGAGGTACAGTGGTTTTCACACTTTAAAGTCTGAAATTCCAGTGAACCGGAGGCGGGGCCGGAGCATCGGTGAGTGGCTGCGCCGGCACAGGATGTCTGCGGGGGACCATTAGAAGCCTCGGATAAGTTCAACTCCTTTTACCCCGACACCCCCCCCCCCCCCCCCCCTACAGTATTCCTTTAAAGAGAATCTGTATTGTTAAAATCGCACAAAAGTAAACATACCAGTGCGTTAGGGGACATCTCCTATTACCCTCTGTCACAATTTCGCCGCTCCCCGCTGCATTAAAAGTGGTTAAAAACAGTTTTATAAAGTTTGTTTATAAACAAACAAAATGGCCACCAAAACAGGAAGTAGGTTGATGTACAGTATGTCCACACATACAAAATACATCCATACACAAGCAGGCTGTATACACCCTTCCTTTTGAATCTCAAGAGATCATTTGTGTGTTTCTTTCCCCCTGCATCTCTCATGCACTGAAGTTTCAGGCTGCTCTTTTCTTCCTGCAAACAGCTTTGCCCTTGTCTGAATTTCCTCAGTATGTGAAAGCCCAGCCAGCTCAGAGGACGATTTTTCCAGCTTGTAAAAGATAATAGAGCAGAGAGAAGCTGCACTAATCTAAATATCACACAGGCAGTGTGCAGAGAGGGGCCTGAAAGGGGGAGTTCATAGCAGAACCACAACACTGAAGAACTTGGCAGCCTTCCAGACACAGGCTGACAAGTCTGACAAGGGAAAGATACATTGATTTATTACAGAGACTGTGATAGCAGAAAGTGCTGCAGTAAGCCAGAACACATTAGAATAGCTTTTGGAACTTGTAGGATGATAAAAAACAGGATGCAATTTTTGTTACGGAGTCTCTTTAACAGTCATATGTCCGCACCGCAGACTACGTTGGCGATTTATAATTTAATTATAATATGTTTACACCAAGGTGTTGCCTGATGTGCTGGACAGCCAGTCTTAGCGGCAAGCTGAACTGAGTGGGCTGTGGCATGGATTCTCAGACATTATCAGCCTTTGATTTTTAGGAAACCACAGAACCCCTTTAAAAGGCTGATAACGTCTGAGAATCCATGCCACAGCCCACTCAGTTCAGCTTGCCGCTAAGACTGGCTGTCCAGCACATCAGGCAACACCTTGGTGTAAACATATTATAATTAAATTATAAATCGCCAACGTAGTCTGCGGTGCGGACATATGACTGTTAAAGCGGCATTGTCACCATAAAAATCAAATTTCAACAGCAACTGGTCTGAGTGTATTAAGTGATAAAGATGCTAATTCCTGCATTTAAAACTTTTTCTGCTGTTATGGTTTGGAGTTATCACATACTTTAGGAGCACTGGCCAAGTGCCAAAAAGTTGAATGCTGGGAGTTCTTTTGAATGCTGGGACTTTTTTTTATCTATAATTCCTCCTCTTCCATTTATTTCCCTGCCTAGCTGATCACTTGTGTTTACAAGCAAGGCTGAGGTGACTCAGTGATTGGATGTGTAAATAAAAAAAAAAAAAAGCTCTGGGAGGGGGCAGCTAATGAATACACAATGAGCAAGAGAAAACAGAGTCAGGAAGGATATGATGTCAGCATTAGCTTGGCAAAATGGCCACTGCCTAGATTAGGATTTTCAGCTTTTCCTTTATAAAATTCACAGGAATCATTACGTGGATAGCACAATACATCTGTTATGTAAGTAGACGTAGTATTTATCTACTTATATATGTGTTTTTTATTACTAGGTTAGCATGGGTGTCGCTTGTTCTTTAAAGGAATACTGTAGGGGGGGGGGGGGGTCGGGGGAAAAGGAGTTGAACTTATCCGAGGCTTCTAATGGTCCCCTGCAGACATCCTGTGTCGGCGCAGCCACTCATCGATGCTCCGGCCCCGCCTCCGGTTCACTGGAATTTCAGACTTTAAAGTGTGAAAAACCACTGTACCTCCATTGCGGTGTTCTCGCTCCCGCTGATGTCACCAGGAGCGTACTGTACAGGCCCTGTATGGTCTGTGCCTGCGCAGTACGCTCCTGGTGACATCAGCGGGAGCGAGGGCACGGCAACGCAGGCACAGTGGGTTTAAAGTCTGAAATTCCAGAAGTGAACCGAAGGCGGGGCCGTAACATCAGTGAGTGGCTGCAGCGGCACAGGATGTCTGCGGGGGACCATTAGAAGCCTCGGATAAGTTCAACTCCTTTTCCCCCGACCCCCCCCCCCCCCTACAGTATTCCTTTAGCAGTCACATGTCCGCACCGCAGACTACGTTGGCGATTTTATAATTTATTAATATGTTTACACCAAGGTGTTGCCTGATGTGCTGGACAGCCAGTCTTAGCGGCAAGCTGAACTGAGTGGGCTGTGGCATGGATTCTCAGACATTATCAGCCTTTTAAAGGGGTTCTGTGGTTTCCTAAAAAATCAAACAAGCTGACACTTACCTGAGGCTTCCATCGGCCCCTTGCAGCGGTAATGTCCCGCACCATCCTCCTCCCATCACTCGTTCCCCGCCACCGGTCCCGGTGTAATAACGCGAGTGATTACACTGAGGCTGCGCGACTGCAGCCGCGTGCGTGCTCGCTCCCGTGCACGTCATCGGGAGCTTACTGTGCAGGCGCAGTACAAGAAAACCTCGTACTGCCCCTGCGCAGTAAGCTCTCGATGACGCAAGCGGGAGTGGACATTATTTGTCTGTTTAGACGAATTTTGGACCAGCAGCGGGGAGCGAGTGATCGGAGGACGGCGCGGGACGTTACTGCTGCAGGGGCCGATAGAAGCCCCAGGTAAGTCTCAGCTTGTTTGATTTTTTTTTTTTTTTTTTTTCTTAGGATACCACAGAACCTTCTGCGAGGGAATTTTATTTATCACATTTGCTAGGGAAAGCAAATAGTTGATTGAATCATGAAATTCAAGCTACTCCTTATTAATGTCTTGCCTAAGCAAATAGGGTTTTTAAACCCTCTAACTTCGCTCACCATTCAAAGGTGGGAATAAACAAAATTGCTGCAAAACATCCTTCCATTCAAATTTAAAAGTACGTACACATGTCTGATATTTCTGAACGACTTGTCGTTTAAACCGGGCGTTTGAACGACAGTTTTGTGTGTGTATTAACAATAGTTAGACTGATAGCAGCAGTTTTGACTGATCCGCTTGGCGGATCCGTAAACTCACTGCTGTTCAAAAGACAGGTCCGTAAATGTGTACAAACAACTTGTTTTTTTAAAGTCTATTAGTTTGACACTAAAGGTCCGTGCACACGCCGGACTGCAGGCAACAACGGGTCCGTCGTCACCTCCTGCTGGACGGGCGTTCCAGCGACAGTCCGGCGTGTGTACAGTCTGTCTGCAGACTGATACGGCTGTTTTGTGAGCGATCCGCCCGGCGGATCGCTCAGAAACAGCCTTATCAGTCCGCCGGCAGACTGTACACACATCGGACTGTCTGCTGAAAACGCGCCCAGCAGGAGGTGACGACAGACCCGTTGTTGCCTGCAGTCCGACTTGTGTACGGACCTTAAAAGACATTCAAACAACAAGTCGTTTGATCAGTTACTTAATCTAATCCATTGTTCTATCCAGTCCATTGTCCATTATCAAGTTGGTTAAATGACATGTAAATTAGGTGTATTAGCATATCAAACGACTTGTTGGTCAGTGTGTACATGATGTCTGAATAACTTGTTTGAATTACAAGTCGTTCATAAATATCAGACATGTGTACGCACCTTAACCACTTGCCGACCGCCCCCAGCCGATGGGCGGCGGCAAAGACTGGGCCCAAACGACCGCAATACGCCCATCGGCGGGGGCGGCTGCGGGAGTGGCTATGCATCGATCGCGTCATTCGTGACGCGATCAGCCGCCGGGGACTGGCTCCGCCCACCGCTCGTAGTAACCCGCCGGCCGTTCGGAAGCGCCGGCGGGTTACTAGCACCCGGATCGCCGCATTTACATTGTATAATAGGCTTTGTAATGTATACAAAGCCTATTATACTGGCTGCCTCCTGCCCTGGTGGTCCCAGTGTCCGAGGGACCACCAGGGCAGGCTGCAGCCACCCTAGTCTGCACCCAAGCACACTGATTTCCCCCCCCCCCTGCCCCCTGATCGCCCACAGCACCCCTCAGACCCCCCCCCCCCCCTGCCCACCCCCCAGACCACTGTTTGCACCCAGTCACCCCCCTAATCACCCATCAATCACTCCCTGTCACTATCTGTCAACGCAATTTTTTTTTATTCCCCCCCCCCCCCCCCCCTGCCCACTGCCCCCTCCTGATCACCCTCCACCCCTCAGATTCTCCCCAGACCCCCCCCCCCCCCCCCCGTGTACTGTATGCATCTATCCCCCCTGATCACCTGTCAATCACCCCCTGTCACTGCTACCCATCAATCAGCCCCTAACCTGCCCCTTGCGGGCAATCTGATCACCCACCCACACCAATAGATCGCCCGCAGATCCGACATCAGATCACCTCCCAAATCCATTGTTAACATCTATTCTCTCCTCTAAACACCCACTAATTACCCATCAATCACCTATCAATCACCCCCTATCACCACCTGTCACTGTTACCCATCAGATTAGACCCTAATCTACCCCTTGCGGGCACCCAATCACCCGCCCACACGCTCAGATTGCCCTCAGACCCCCCTTTATCAATTCGCCAGTGCAATATTTACATCTGTTATTCCCTGTAATAACCCACTGATCACCTGTCAATCACCTATCAATCACCCCCTGTCACTGCCACCCATCAATCACCCCCTGTCACTGCCACCCATCAATCAGCCCCTAACTTGCCCCTTGCGGGCAATCTGATCACCCACCCACACCAATAGATCGCCCGCAGATCCGACATCAGATCACCTCCCAAGTGCAGTGTTTACATCTCTTCTCTCCTCTAAACACCCACTAATTACCCATCAATCACCCCCTATCACCACCTGTCACGGTTACCCATCAGATTAGACCCTAATCTGCCCCTTGCGGGCACCCAATCACCCGCCCACACCTCAGAACGCCCTCAGACCCCAGCCCTGATCACCTCGCTAGTGCATTGCTTGCATCTATTTCCCCCCTCTAATCACACCTTGAGACACCCATCAATCACCTCCTGTCACCCCCTAGCACACCTACCCATCAGATCAGGCCCTAATTTGCCCCGTGTGGGCTCCTGATCACTCGGGTCCCCCTCAGACCCGTTCCGATCACCTCCCCAGTGCATTGATTGCATCTATTTTCCCCTCTAACCGCCCCCTGAGACACCCATCAATCACCTCCTGTCACCCCCCTAGCACTCCTATCCATCAGATCAGGCCCAAAACATCCTGTCATCTAAGAGGCCACCCTGCTTATGACCGGTTCCACAAAATTCGCCCCCTCATAGACCACCTGTCATCAAAATTTGCAGATGCTTATACCCCTGATCAGTCATTTTGAGAAATTTGGTTTACAGACTACTCACAGTTTTGGGCCCGTAAAATGCCAGGGCAGTATAGGAACCCACAAGTGACCCCATTTTAGAAAGAAGACACCCCAAAGTATTCTGTTAGGTGTATGATGAGTTCATAGAAGATTTTATTTTTTGTCAAAAGTTAGCGGAAATTAGATTTTTATTGTTTTTTTCACAAAGTGTCATTTTTCACTAACTTGTGACAAAAAATAAAATCTTCTATGAACTCACCATACCCCTAACGGAATACCTTGGGGTGTCTTCTTTCTAAAATGAGGTCACTTGTGGGGTTCCTATACTGCCCTGGCATTTTAGGGGCCCTAAACCGTGAGGAGTAGTCTAGAAAACAAATGCCTCAAAATGACCTGTGAATAGGACGTTGGGCCCCTTAGCGCACCTAGGCTGCAAAAAAGTGTCACACATGTGGTATCGCCATACTCAGGAGAAGTAGTATAATGTGTTTTGTGGTGTATTTTTACACATACCCATGCTGGGTGGGAGAAATCTCTCTGTAAATGGACAATTGTGTGTAAAAAAAATCAAAAATGTGTCATTCACAGAGATATTTCTCCCACCCAGCATGGTTATATGTAAAAATACACCACAAAACACATTATACTACTTCTCCTGAGTATGGCGATACCACATGTGTGACACTTTTTTGCAGCCTAGGTGCGCTAAGGGGCCCAACGTCCTATTCACAGGTCATTTTGAGGCATTTGTTTTCTAGACTACTCCTCACGGTTTAGGGCCCCTAAAATGCCAGGGCAGTATAGGAACCCTACAAGTGACCTCATTTTAGAAAGAAGACACCCCAAGGTATTCCGTTAGGGGTATGATGAGTTCATAGAATTTATTTTTTGTCACAAGTTAGCGGAAATTGATATGTATTGGTTTTTTTTTTCACAGTGTGTCATTTCCGCTAACTTGTGACAAAAAAAAAATCTTCTATGAACTCACCATACTCCTAACAGAATACCTTGGGGTGTCTTCTTTCTAAAATGGGGTCACTTGTGGGGTTCCTATACTGCCCTGGCATTTTAGGGGCCCTAAACCGTGAGCAGTAGTCTAGAATCCAAATGCCTCAAAATGACCTGTGAATAGGACGTTAGGCCCCTTAGCGCACCCAGGTTGCAAAAAAGTGTCACACATGTATCGCCGTACTCAGAAGAAGTAGTATATTGTGTTTTGGGGTGTATTTTTACACATACCCATGCTGGGTGGGAGAAATATCTCTGTAAAAGGACAATTGTGTGTAAAAAAAAAAATCAAACAATTGTCATTTACAGAGATATTTCTCCCACCCAGCATGGGTATGTGTAAAAATACACCCCAAAACACATTATACTACTTCTCCTGAGTACGGCGGTACCACATGTGTGGCACTTTTTTGCACCCTAAGTGCGCTAAGAGGCCCAAAGTCCAATGAGTACCTTTAGGATTTCACAGGTCATTTTGCGACATTTGGTTTCAAGACTACTCCTCACGGTTTAGGGCCCCTAAAATGCCAGGGCAGTATAGGAACCCCACAAATGACCCCATTTTAGAAAGAAGACACCCCAAGGTATTCCGTTAGGAGTATGGTGAGTTCATAGAAGATTTTATTTTTTGTCACAAGTTAGCGGAAAATGACACTTTGCGAAAAAAAACAATTAAAATCAATTTCCGCTAACTTGTCACAAAAAAAAAAATCTTCTATGAACTCGCCATCCTCCTAACGGAATACCTTGGGGTGTCTTCTTTCTAAAATGGGGTAATTTGTGGGGTTCCTATACTGTCCTGGCATTTTAGGGGCCCTAAACCGTGAGGAGTAGTCTTGAAACCAAATGTCGCAAAATGACCTGTGAAATCCTAAAGGTACTCATTGGACTTTGGGCCTCTTAGCGCACTTAGGGTGCAAAAAAGTGCCACACATGTGGTACCGCCGTACTCGGGAGAAGTAGTACAATGTGTTTTGGGGTGTATTTTTACACATACCCATGCTGAGTGGGAGAAATATCTCTATAAATAGACAATTGTGTGTAAAAAAAATAAAACAATTGTCATTTACGGAGATATTTCTCCCACCCAGCATGGGTATGTGTAAAAATACACCCCAAAACACATTATACTACTTCTCCGGAGTACGGCAATACCACGTGTGGCACTTTTTTGCAGCCTAACTGCGCTAAGGGGCCAAAAGTCCAATGAGCATCTTTAGGCTTTACAGGGGTGCTTACAATTAGGCACCCCCCAAAATGCCAGGACAGTGAACACACCCCACAAATGACCCCATTTTGGAAAGTAGACACTTCAAGGTATTCAGAGAGGAGCATAGTGAGTCCGTGGCAGATTTCATTTTTTTTTTTTTTGTCGCAAGTTAGAAGAAATGGAAACTTTTTTTTTTTTTCTTTTTTTTTTGTCAGAAAGTGTCATTTTCCGCTAACTTGTGACAAAAAATAAAATCTTCTATGAACTCACCATGCCTCTCACTGAATACTTTGGGATGTCTTCTTTCCAAAATGGGGTCATTTGGGGGGTATTTGTACTATCCTGGAATTTTAGCCCCTCATGAAACCTGACAGGTGCGCAGAAAAGTCAGAGATGCTTGAAAATGGGAAAATTCACTTTTGGCACCATAGTTTGTAAACGCTATAACTTTTACCCAATCCAATAAATATACACTGAATGTTTTTTTTTTTTTTTATCAAAGACATGTAGCAGAATAACTTTCGCGCTCAAATGTACAGGAAATTTTACTTTATTTGAAAAATGTCAGCACAGCAAGTTAAAAAAGTCATTTTTTTTGCCAAAATGCATGTATTTTTTGATGAATGTAATAAAAACTAAAACTTGCAGCAGCAATCAAATAGCAGCAAAAGAAAGCTGTATTAGTGACAAGAAAAGGAGGTAAAATTCCTTTAGGTGGTAGGTTGTATGACCGAGCAATAAACCGTGAAAGCTGCAGTGGTCTGAATGGAGAAAAAGGCTCTGGTCCTTAAGGGGCGAAAAGACTGTGGTCCTCAAGTGGTTAACCACTTCAGGACGAGAGCAATTTTCACATATCAGCACTGCTCCCATTTATTAGTCAATAACTTTATTACTACTAATCACATCTAAATTATATATTGTTTTTTTCAGGACAAATTAGGCTTTTAGTGTGTAAAAATTTTGTTTACTAATTACCTTATTTTCTATGCATTTTTAAAGGGAAATTCAGGTAGAAAAAACACTATTTCTCCATTTACATCCAATATAGCTTTACTATATTAACTTATACTTAGCACCACAGTGCTAAGTATAAGTTAAACCTACAAATTGTATTTGCTCATCCATCCTGGTTATTACAGAATTTAGATTATGTTCCTAGCACAATGTATGGTGACACTATTGTATTTGGAGATAAAGGTGTCTTTTTTTTTTTTTTTCCGGTTTTGTGTTTTTTGCTTTCTCATTGTACACAATCGATGATTATGAAACCATATTTGCAAAAATAATCGCAATCTACCCTGATAGCATACATATTTAAAATGCCAAGTTCCTAAGGTAACAATGCATGTTTTTTTTCTCTTATATTCTGTCACTTTGTTTTCATTTCAAGTCTTTTATTTTGGTACAGAATATGCAAAAATGTAATTGCTTTTGATTCAGTTTGTGACTAAAAGGAATACACAAGACATGGGCCTCAACCCTAAAACTCTCTGAACTCCATTCTACAACTTATCAGGGTTAAAATGTTACCACATTGTACTCTTGTACTACTCTTGTAGTTTTGCTAAGACTTTCCCAACTTTGATCATAATTTTGAAAAGTACTTTATGTTGGATTGAGTTTGTCCCTACCCATTTTTATGTGACGTGCTCAAGCTTTAGGCCTCTTTCACAGTGGGACGTTAAAGTCGCACGTTAGAAAATGTTTTAACGTGGACTAACACACAGCAATATTAAGTCTGTGCGACATTCACAGTGCGCACGTTGCATTGTGTGTAGCGTGTAGCAATATTTAGAAAGTGCTGCATGCTGTGCGTTTAGCAATAAATCTGCTGCGTTGTGTGTGTTGCACATACTCAGTAATGTTTTTTTTTCTTTCTGTAACGCATGCGCCATTTTCGTTCCATCACTGTGCGACGAAAACGGCGCACCAAACGCAGGGCTAAAGAATGTACTATAACGTCCAAGTTGGTCTTTCAATGCGTTGCATTAGGGGCACGTTATGCGACCTTAACGTCGCATCAAACGCACTGTCCCACTGCGAAAGAGGCTTTAAGACACACTAAAATGTATTCTACAACTCTTCACGGTTAAAATGATGCCACACATGCCAGTAACAAACTGGTGGTGCAGTTTCCACAATTGCACTGGACAAATATATTCGTCCAGTTAGGCTTAAGTGGTTAAAACTTTAATGCTAGGTACACAACATACACTTTTCTGGCATATTTACCTGCCAGATCGTATATTTCCAACATGTCTGATCTGATTTTTAATTGTTTTTTCATTTCATTCATTTTTCCGATCGTTTTCCATAGACGTGAACAGAAATCAATCGGAAAATCCATCAAAAATTCTGATCTGACACGTTGGAAATAAACGATCTGGCAGCTAAATGGTGTGTGCCTAGCATTAGGTGATGTATCTGGCAAGGTGTGGGACTGTCTGTCCACAGGGCATACAGTATCCTGCCTGAAAACAATTGTATTGGTAAGTCAGCCTTTATGCATTGGTATGCAATGACTAAGTTGCCATCAGAAAGGCTTGGTTTAGCTTTTTAAATGCTTTGGCAAGAATGAGATCTGAGCAAAATTGTTGCTGCACCATTTGCACCAAGTTTTTCCATGCAAGTTCAGGGGTATTTTTTATTTTTTAACCTAAATGCCACTTTATTCAAATGTAATATTTTCTGAAAGAGCAAATCTTGTGCCCTTCTTTTTTTCTGCACCCATGTGCAGGAATTTTAGCATCCCTGCTAATTAAATATGTGCATATTAAATTCATGCATATTAAATCAACGGTTAAAATAGATTTAATTTGCAAGAATGTGAAAAATTCCTGTGGAAAGACATATAGAAAATATCAGAGATTTGGCAAAATACATAAGGTGCAAGGAAAGAGGGGGTTTGGGGGGTATGCGTAACAGAACTCAGTCATTTATATGAGAAAATATATAAAATGCCAAACTTTATTAATCAAGTATATCAGAGATTTGGCACCTCAAAACTTCTATATAGGAAAATGTGCATTTCCTATTCAGATTTCCCATCTATAATTTTTCATCAGTACCTACGGTATGTCATTTTTGAGCCACCATAGGAAAAGTACTCCTTGAATGAAAGAGAGGGTGTATTAGGCCAGGGCTGTGGAGTCGGTACAAAAATCCTCCGACTCCTCAGTTTAGGATTCCTCCGACTCCACAACTCCGACTCCTCTAATTTGCATATTACAATCTTGTTGATTAAAAGTATGTAACATGAAATTCGTCTCTTAACTGCCAACGCTTAGGAATTTTAAAAGACAACTGAAGTGAGAAGGATATGGAGACTGCCATATTTATTCCCTTTAGTCATAGACTAAAACTAGTCCTTGGTAAGAGTACTTGTAAAAGGTACAGACCGGAACAAAGAACATCTATCAGGCCCTAGACAATGTAACTATGGGTACATGTAAGAGTGATGTGCAGGTACTCTGCAGGGGAATAAGGAGATTCTTCCTCTATTACACATTCTTCATGTACAATCTGAACCAGGTTTATGGGTGATAGACAACACCTCTGTGTTCAATGTGCACAACATTCTCAGTGTATTCCCTGCAGCTCTGTGGGGAGTGCATATGTAGAGTATAGTACTACTGTGTAACAAAGTAAACCTGAGACAGATGAAATTAAAGTTTTATACATACCTGGGGCTTCCTTCAGCCCCCTTCAGGCTAATCAGTCCCTTGCTGTACTCCTCCACCACCTGGATCTTCTGCTATGAGTCCAGGTACTTGAGCCAGTCTGGCGTAGTGCGCATGCACACACTCCGCCGCTGGGAGCGTACTACACCTGTGCAGCACTATTGCGCAGGTGCAGAACGCTCCTGGCTGTGGAAGCGGCATGCGGCTGGACTACGCTGACTGGCTGAATTACCAGGACTCATAGCAGAAGATCCGGGTGGTGGAGGAGGACAGCGAGTGACTGATTAGCCTGAAGGGGACTGGAAGAAGCCCAGGTATGTATAACACTTTTCTTTTCATCCTTCTCAGGTACCATTTACTTCGTAGTCACCAAACCAAATTTTAACAATGTATCAAATTATTTGATTTTATGAGCAAAGTACATTTGCATAAATCAGAATCAACGCAGAATTATTTCCATCTCATTGACCATCTCTAGTAGTGACACGGCTACACATCAGGCTTTATATTTACAGTATAGTTATTTATTATATATGAGATTCCTGTGTACACATCATATATACAGTCACAATCAGATGTGTATATCTGACTTTAAAAATACGGGGACTGCTTTATTGAAGCATCACAAGTAACTAATTTTGATTGGTTTATTTCATTTTTGTGGACTAAGCACAGCTATTACTGTATGTAGAAATTATTTATGATGACTATTATCTGAGAAATTGAACATTTTATCATATTTTCTATTTTAATTACAGTTTAAATTAATTAGGAGTCTGAGTCGGTGCATTTTTTCCCGACTCCGACTCCAGGCACCCAAAATTACTCCGACTTCACGACTCCGACTCCACAGCCCTGTATTAGGCCACGGATGTAGTCTGAATGGTGATATAGGGAACAATTTAAACCTAGTTATTGCTACTAGAGTTCCAGATTGCTATGAGGGTTTAAAAGTGCAGAGGATTAAAACTGTACGTTTCAAAAATGTATATTTCTCCTGTCACGCAGTAGCCAGGTTAGTGGGGAGCACAATGCTCTTGGCCTGGAGCGATCCGCCAGGCAGACCGCTGGCTGAGAGAGGTCTGGGGGCTGCTGTACACAAGATGTGTTATCAACAAGGCAAGTTTTTTTACCTAGTGTGTGTGTGTGTGTGTGTGTGTATAGGACTTAAGCGTGTCTGCAGTAGCTGAATTACGATTTTTGGCTATTAATGGATATAAGTTTTTTTTTTGTTTGTTTTTTTTTATGTTACACAATTCATTTCTAAACTGTTTGACAGGGTTTTATTTTTTATTCTGGTGACTGTACAGGTTGCTAAATTATGTTATCTGCCCTTGTCATCACTGTGTACGTAAAGCTGCTTAGTAGAATTTTTCACTGACCTTAACGCTAAACAAGATTATCAGGAAACTGTGTAGACTTTTTGATGAACCTGTAAAATTCTCAACAGCAAGTCTTGCAAGTATGTCCAAGAGCAGACTGGTATTTACAAGGGCAAGCTCCATAGAACCCCAGGCTGTGGCTACACATGGTCTGAATTACTGGGAAGTTTAGAAATCTGTTAATGTGTTGTCCTGATCTGCCATTTACTTCTGCTTTGAAAACAGACTTTGGGCTTTTGTCCTCCGCTTCTTGTTCTGTAGAGAAAACATAGGTGCATATACTTTTACGTAGTTTGATGCTTTATTTGTTTAGCCCTAAAATGAGAAGTGTCCCAAAATTGTTCCTTTCTTCAGCTAGTTTTTCTATTTTAAGCATACCACTTTACACATGGCAGTTTATTTAAAATGTATCTCTCTAGAAAAGTGAAAAAATGCATAATTTAGGACGCACTAAATGCAATTGTCAAAGAATGCCTTAAAAATGCGGATGATCTGCTATTGACTCTCTCCTCCCCGCACACATCGATCCCAACTCTACTGGTCTCACCCTGAATATCAACAAATCAGAGGTTCTCTTTGCTAATTTACCCAAACAAAGTGCAGAAGCTCTAGCCTCCAAACTGGGCCTATCATTTCAAACAAAATACATTACCTATCTAGGTATAAAAATTTCAACTAATCCAGCAGACCTGTATGCCCTAAATTATAAGCCGATTCTGTCTGAGCTGAAGGGGGATATGGTAAGGTGGAACTCCCCTCGATCTCGTGGTCTGGACGCATCCAAACTGTCCGAATGAACCTATTGCCTCGAATCCTATACCTATTTAGATCCCTCCCAATACAAGTAACTAGGGCTTCCCTTAGGGACCTTCAAACTTCTATTTTTAGGTTCATATCAAATAATAAAAAAAGCAGAATAAGACAATCTGTTCAGGTTCTCAATAGAGAAAGGGGAGGCCTGGGGGTCCCTGACCTATTTAACTATTATAGAGCCGCTCAGATTGCTCAGCTGGCCCAGTTGCACTCTAAACATAATAGGCCCCTTTGGGCTGACATTGAAGATGACCTCCTTTCACCAATTAGTCTGGCGGCCCTCCAGTGGTCCCCACACCTCTCTCCTGCAAAATACAAACTAAAGTCACCCTTAACAGCTCATTCACTCTCTTTATGGCATAGACTAAGGTTCACTAAAAAATTGCAATCCAAAATACCTCTTCAACTTCCAATCTTCGGAAACCCTGAATTCCCACCAGGATGGGATTTGCGTCCCTTCCAGTGGTGGATCTCCCATAACTTTTTCAATATAGCTAACTTTCTAGTCAATGGGCAGTTTCCGAACTGGACTAACTTCTGTTCCCACACCTCCTTCCCACCTAAAGAGCATTTTAGAGCGATACAAATATTCCACTTTCTAAAAACCCTCACACAATCTGCCCACATCTCCTCGACTCGTACCACGTATGAACATTGGTGTTCCCTACGACCTCTGGAGGGTGGCCTTATATCTTACCTGTACTCAACGTTATCACAGCCTCTAGAGGCGACTAAATCTATATCAATGATAGCATGGGAGGAGGATCTGGGCCAGACACTCACTATCAAACAATGGTCCAAATGTTGCCTTACCCTAGCAAAAGGTAGTAATTATTACTCCCACATAGAAACTAATTATAAAATATTACATCGTACATATATCACCCCCCAGAGATTGCACACTATCTCCAATGATAAATCTCCTCTATGCTTTAGGGGATGCGGCCAACTGGGTGACCTCGAACACATATGGTGGTTCTGCCCTGTTGCAAAAAAGTATTGGGCTCAAGTAGCAACAGCAATTGGTACGGCCTTGGAGATCCCCCTGGCACCGGACCCTTTCCAACTACTCTTAGGACATAAGCCTCAGAGATGGAAGTACCCACATCATAGGCTAGCCCAACACATTGTCAAGGCAGCCCGCCTTCATCTTGCCCGCCAGTGGCTAAAACCTATCCTTTCAATTGACATGGCTGATGCCATTGTCATGGAAATACTTATCTCAGAAAGATTACTAGCAATAGTCAATGAATACAACCTTGCCATTTACTCGTACCTGGCAGCCCTGGCTCTCAGCCTCGACATCGGTGGGACTTAGGTCATGCGCCCTCTCCTTTTAGGCACTCTTCCCGACCACCTGGCTGCTCCTTCCTCGAACATTGATATGACCTGTATGACTGCTCTCTGTTTATACATGTTCTGTATATGTTAATTTGTTTCTGTTGAAAATGCCCTTTTGATAAGGGACTATTTAAAAGCTGTAAGTTTTTATTGGAATTCTCAATAAAAATACTTTGAAACTAAAATTGTTATTAAAATGTCTAAGCCTTCAGTTTTCTCTATCTGCTCTTGCATGAACAACTGCAGTATATTATATGGCTCCCTATAGCACAACTCAGCTGAGTGTACGTTACAATTTTGTTGTTAGATGTTCATTTGGGATCGTCTTTGGCAAAAAGCTAGTATCCATGCAGCTGTTTAATGTTGTTTAGTGAGCCGTTGTGACGGATTGTTGAATGACTAACAAATGCAATTGTTTTGCAGCTGTGGAGCACCATTGCTCATCTATGCATTGGCTTCTTTCTTACCTTTCTATATTACAGAATAAGTTGCATACATGTATCTAAACAGCTTGTCTGTAGGTGTCTTGGAAGCTTGTTACCGGCAATGATTACAGATTGTTATGGTTGATCATTATTGAGCATGTGTAATGGTGGCCTATAGGAGGACACCAGATCCCTCTCTGATCAGAGAGTGAACTATTGGCTGCCCACACAGTGTACACAGATTTTCAATCGTCATGAAATCGATTTTAGATCTGTGGAGCTGCCATCTCCTGCCTGGCAGTCCAGGTCTACCCCTTCTGTGCTGGTGACCCCTCTTCTGGTTGGCAGCAGAGCTCCCACCTGGTGCAGGTGGGCAGGTGTCGTCCTCCCTGTCTCGTCTCTCCCGGTCATATGACACAAGCACAGTTCAAACACTAGATGTCTGGTCTGTATGCTGTGGAGTGCTACTATTTGAAATTCTACGTGTCACGTGACTGGTGGAAGAGACCCATGGCATGAAGTAAACCACCAGACATGGGAGGATACTGCCAACATTGCGTTGGTCATCGCCAAATCGAAGGCCGCTAGCGACATGTTCCACTGCCAATCAAGCAAAATGTTCTGTCCTGTGTGATTGACTGACTGATTTTGGACGGAAATCGGTCAGTGTTTGCATTAGCGATTTCTAGCAGATTCAATCACAGTGATTGAATCTGTACAATAGCGACAGATAAAATCGTCTATTGTAGGGGGTCAGGGGAAAATGAGTTGAACTTACCCGGGGCTTCTAATGGTCCCCCGCAGACATCCTGTGTTGGCGCAGCCACTCACCGATGCTCCGGCCCCGCCTCCAGTTCACTTCTGGAATTTCTGACTTTAAAAGTCAGGAAACCACTGCGCCTGCACGGCTGTGTCCTCGCTCCCGCTGATGTCACCAGGAGTGTACTGCGCAGACACAGACCATACTGGGCTTCTGCTATACACTCCTGGTGACATCGGCGGGAGCGAGGACACGGCAACGCAGGCGCAGTGGTTTTCTGACTTTAAAGTCAAATTCCAGAAGTGAACTGGAGGCGGGGCAGGAGCATCGGGGAGTGGCTGCGCGGGCACAGGGTGTCAGCGGGGGACCATTAGAAGCCCCGGGTAAGTTCAGCTCATTTTCCCCTGACCCCCCTACAGTATCCCTTTAAAGTAACACTTAAGCCTAGGGAAAAAACTGTTTTACTCGCCTGGGGCTTCTACCAGCCCCCGCAGCCATCCTGTGCCCTCGTAGTCACTTGTGGATCCTGCTGTCCCCCGCCACCAGCTAGTTTCATTTACGGCAGAAGGCCTGCGCAGGACACGATTGCGGACGAGAACTCGAAGAAGCAGACGCGTGGCCGGACCTGTCGCTGAAAACTAAGCTAGCTGGCGACGGGACAGAAGGATCTGCGAGTGACTACGACGGCACAGGACAGCTGCAGGGGGCTGGTAGAAGCCCCAGGTGAGTAAAACTGATATTTTATTTCAGGCTTAAAGAAAACCTGTAATGAGAAAAAGTTCCCCTGGGGGATACTCACCTCTGTAGGGGGAAGCCTCCGGATCCAATCAAGGATTGCCCCGTCTTCCTCCGTCCTACGGTGGTCTCTGGCCCTCCGAACAGCGGGGGATGTAAATATTTACCTTGGCTCCAGCGCAGTATCTGCTCTCTGCTCGGAGATAGGCGGAAATAGCTGATTGCTGTCGGCCCACTCTACTGCGCAAGTCTCCTGCGCCTGCGTAGTAGAGCGGACCTGACAGAGATCGGCTATTTACGCCTATCTAGTGCTGAGAGCCGCAACAGCGCCACCCGCTGGAGCCAGGGAAGGTAAATATATCAAGCCTTGTCGAGCCTTCGGGGAAGCCAGCACTGGATTGACTGCAGCTACAGCAGAGGGGAAAGCCTCATTGGGACCCTGAGGCTTCCCCCTACCATGGTGAGTACCCCCCAGGGGAACTTTTATTTTGTTACAGAGTCTCTTTAAGGATCCCTTTAACCTCCTGAGCGGTATGGACGAGCTCAGCTCGTCCATCACCGCCGGAGGCTGCCGCTCAGGCCATGCTGGGCCGATTTTCTTCAAATAAAGTGCAGCACACGCAGCCGGCACTTTGCCAGCCGCGTGTGCTGCCTGATCGCCGCCGCTCTGCGGCGATTCGCCGCGAGCAGCGGCGAAAGAGGGTCCCCCCAGCCGCCTGAGCCCTGCGCACCCGGAACAAAAAGTTCCGGCCAGCGCTAAGGGCTGGATCGGAGGCGGCTGACGTCAGGACGTCGGCTGACGTCCATGACGTCACTCCGCTCGTCGCTATGGCGACGATCTAAGCAAAACAAGGAAGGCCGCTCATAGCGGCCTTCCTTGTTTATTCTGGGCGCCGGAGGCGATCGGAAGAACGCCTCCGGAGCGCCCTCTAGTGGGCTTTCATGCAGCCAACTTTCAGTTGGCTGCATGAAATAGTTTTTTTTTAATTAAAAAAAAACCCTCCCGCAGCCTCCCTGGCGATCTCAATAGAACGCCGGGGAGGTTAATGCCTAGTATACTCACCATACCATTTTCTGTTAAGGTTCGTATATACGCCTGATTTCTTCAAACTAGGGGTCATCCATTCTGACGACAGTTTGCCCGTGTGTACAGTCTGTTGGCAGGCTGATAAGGCTGGTTTTGACTGATCCGCTTGGCGGATCATTTAAAACCAGAATATTGTCTTCCGGTTATTTTAGAAACTGCTGGACTGAGCAGATGTCCTCTGTAGGCAACTGCATCCATCCTTATTGGCCATGCTGCTCTGTACATTATAAATGCTTCCTGAAAGTTGCTTTTTGGCATCTGACATTTGTCCTGAAGCTTGGAGTGTAGACTCAGTTCCTTGCTATGCAGCGAAGCTGAGCTTCCTTATTCGAATTTAGCACTGCACAGATACAACCAGAACCAGACAGACGGCCTGAAGTGTACTTGTAGCTTGTTTTCTGTTGATGTCATGCTTGTACAGCTGCCAGGCATTTTTTTTCTTTTATTTTCAGTGCTGGCTGTCTCATTTTTTTTTTTATTATGCAAGAGCACATAACTAAGTTACTGAGTCTATTCCTGATACAGTAGCTAAGGGGAGAGAGCGAATAAGTGACCTGCAGCATGAAGGAACATTCTAAAATTACTTTGTGTACTATCCCTGTCTGGAGCGTTATTGGGTGTTTTTGTATTGATTATTTATCTACACGGCTTAAATTCCTCATTCTGAAAGGTATCAGAAATCTTAAATTGAAAATAATGCAATTATGAATGTAAGTATCAGTCTGGAAATTCAGACCCCTCAAAGGTTATAAAAAAACTTTAATTGACTCCTCCCCAAATTGAGGTGTTTTTTTTCCTTTTCTTTTTTACTCTCATGTCTCTTAAGAGACTCTGTAACAACATTTTCAGCCTTATTTCTTCTATCCTATAAGTTCCTATACCTGTTCTAATGTGGTCTGTCTAAAGGTGCCCATACATTAGATCGAGTATGGGCAGATTCAACCAAGAGACAAATTTGTCTCTAATCGAATCTGCCCATACACTACAGGCTGATTCCCGTCCAATTTCAGCCTGCAATCATCAGGGAATCGACTGAGCTGCCGCTGTCCGCCCCGCCGCTGCGCCCAAAATTTATAAATGTATGTAATGTAGTGCATTTATACTTTACCTGTCCTGTAGCAGCTTCTGCACGGTGTCCGTCCATCTCGCCGGGTAACAGCCGCATACACGCTAGCGCAAAGCGGCTGATATCAGAGCGCCGCCGGCGTGTATGCGGAACGTTGAGATGGACGGAAATTGCTTGGAGGCTGACACCGGACAGGTAATGTATAAATGCACTACACACTGCGTACATTTATACATGGCAGCTCGTTCACAAATTGGCCGCCGTACCGCTGCGCACTCGACCAACCAACCTCGGCCCGAAATTTTCCAACATGGGAGGAAGACTGTGCTGCTAATTTCTGTCCCGAAATTGGTCGCTTTGTCGGTCGGGCGTGCACTTGGCAGCACCAATTTTCATCCAATTCGATTATAATAATCGAATTGGATGGTCAATTGGTTGGTTGGTCGCCTAGTGTACAGCCCCCTTTACTGCAGCCTTTTTTAGTTGCACAGTGGCTGTATTATCTCTGTTATATAATCTAATCTGCTTTCCTTTGTCAGCTCAGGCAGGAATGTGCTGCTCTGCTGTGATAGGTAGAAGTTATACTCACCCTCTTCACGCCTCCTCCCGGCTCTGTATGGATTCACAGACTGAGCTTCTCTCAGCCTATCACATGCTGGTTAGCAGCCATGTTTTTTGTTTGTAAGCACTGCCTAAAACTGGCAATTACAAGCCAGGATTACAGCAGGGAGTGGCAGAAACAGCAAAGAGGGGCCCAGGAGAACATGAATAAAATGGTATGCTTTTTATTGTAAGAATTTTAGAGTACATATTCACTTTAATATCTGGTAATGGAATTAAAGCCCTACTCAGGTAGGAAATCTTTAGGATAGTTGAGCAAGGAGGCTCTTATGCTAGGTACACATCATACAATTTTCAGGCAGATTTACCTGCCAGATCGATTATTTCCAACATTTTTTTAATTTTTTTTTGATTTTTCTTCAGTTCTATGAAAATCGATAACAATTTTTTTTTATTTTTTAAACTATCGAAAAATCTATTTAAAATTTAGAATGGACATGTTGGAAATCGATCTGCCAGAAAATTGTAGGGTGTGTACCTAGCATAAGTGCTTGTACTGATTTTTACTTCCCTTTTGGGAAATATTTCCTTCAATGTCCTGTATCTGAGGTCTCCTTGGTTTTAATATGAATTCTGGTAGTCCAGAGACCGGAAGTAGGGGATGGTGACAAAAACGCCTTAGCATTTACAGTAAGTGTGTATGAGTTTTTGACAGGTTAGAAGGTGAGGATGGTTTTTAGGACACAGACATCCATAAAACTTTAGCTTTAAACCCTATTTCATTTAGTGTATGCATTCTCTACCCGACACACAGCACACTCTGTTGCATTATGATGCTGACTTTGGTGACCACAATACCATAAAACCTGTCAGTAAATCGGATGCATTGTTACAAATGAAAATGCTTGCTGATGCTTTGCATCTTCATGCATGGAAGCGTGCTCTGTACGGGGAACGGTAACACGAATGTCCATGGAATTTCATGTTACCATGCATATCGCACACAAGTTGTGAATAGTCATTACTGACAGTAATGCACATAGTGTGAATGAGCCCTGCCCTGTCAGAGTAATAAAAAGAAAGTACAGGGTTTGAAAGCAGGAATTTACTGGTGACCATGCATCCTGTACTGTAATTCACTGAATGATGGGGTAAGAACAAAATTGCATGCTTGCTTGGTCCTTGCATGTCACACTTTTGTCATGCTACGTAAATGCCTACATACAGTGGGATGCAAACGTTTGGGCAACCTTGTTAATCGTCATGATTTTCCTGTATAAATCATTGGTTATTACGACAAAAAATGTCAGTTAAATACATCATATAAGAGACACACAGTGAGATTTGAGAAGTAAATTTACAGAATGCGCAATAATGGTTTAAAATTAGGCAGGTGCATACATTTGGGCACTGTTATTTTATTGATTCCAAAACCTTTAGAACTAATTATTGGAACTCAAATTGGCTTGGTAGTCTGTGCCCCCGGACCTACTTACACAAGTGAGTCCAATTTGAGGGGTTCATTTGTAAGTTTCCCTCCTCTTTTAATTTTCTCTGAAGAGTAGCAACATGGGGGTCTCAAAACCACTCTCAAATGACCTGAAGACAAAGATTGTTCACCATCATGGTTTAGTGGAAGGATACAGGAAGCTGTATCAGATTTCAGCTGTCTGTTTTCACAGTTAGGAACATATTGAAGAAAATGGAAGACCACAGGCTCAGTGTAATATATTCACTGGAAAGTGTTCCAAGTAGACAGCACCCATGTGTGCTTGCCTGGGATTGTGCTGGTGCCTTGCCTCGACCGGATTGCTCAAACTGTCCTCGGACAACCAAACAAAAAAGAGGTGGCACACCAATGGCTGCAAAAGTTGCTTGTATTGCATAACAGTGACACTACATGTTACGGACACGCAGGTGTCCGTAACATGTAGTGTCACTGTTTCGCAATACAAGAAACGTTTTGCAGCCATTGGTGTGCCGCCTATTCTTTACGTTCAGTTTAGTATATGGCTCGACGTGGCAGACCAAGAAAAATCTCGGACAGACAGAAGCAATGAATGGTGAGAACAGTCAGTCAACCCACAGACAAGCACCAAAACCTACATCATTTTGCTGCAGATGAAGTCACTGTGCATCGTTCAACCATTCAGCGCACTTTACACAAGGAGATGCTGTATGCCAGAGTGATGCAGAGGAAGACTTTTCTCCACCCACAGCACAAACCGAGCCGCTTGACGTATGCTAAAGCACATTTGGACAAGCCAGCTTTATTTTGGAATAAGGTGCAGTGGACAGATGAAACTTAAATTGAGTGATTTGGGCATAACAAGGGGCGTTATACATGGAGGAAAAACACAGCATTCCAAGAAAAACACCTGCTACCTATAGTAAAATATGGTGGTGGTTCCATCATGCTGTGTGGCCAGTGCAGGGACTGGGAAAGGAGGATCTGCTAAATATTGATTTCATTTATTTTTTGTGGTGCCCAAATTTATGCACCTGCCTAATTTTGTTTAAACAATTTTTGCAAACTTTCTGTAAATCCAATAAAGTTAATTTCACTTCTCAAATATTACTGTCTCCTATATGATATACTGTATTTACCATAACTGACATTTTTTATTGTAATAACCAACGATTTATACAGGAAAATCATTACAATTAAGAAGGTTGCCCAAACTTTTGGATCCCACTGTATATAGCCTTTATTGGCCATAATTCACAAAGCTTTTTCACCAGTTTTTTTCTTTTTTCACTTTATCTATATTACATTTTTAAGCTCCCAAAGAGCAAAAATATAATGAAGGTAAGAAAAGTAATGTTAAATGAAGTTAATCAGAAAAATTGAATAAAAATATCTGGCATTCAGGATCGATAAAAAACGAAGAAAACTGTAAATCCGATTGGATTTTTCAGTTGAATGAGAAAAAAAACCTTTCGATATTGTATCGTGTGGCCACCTTTAGGATGTGAATACAAATTTGGATCATATCTTATATCCCAGTGAGTTTCGGATCTTATTGTTGTACCTGCATATAGAGGCGTAGCTATGGTTTTAAGCACCCTGTGACAGTCAGTTTTTGTGCCCCCTCCTGACCCCCTTGTGATTGTGTCAAATATTGCATTTCAGAATGAAATCGAAAATGACACCGGAGCTGCATCTAAAGCGTACCTGAAGCAGTTTGGGGTTCAGGTGCTTGAGTACAGTTCCTTTTTACTTTTGACAGCCTTGAACATTTCGTAAACCATGTATTTTTTTTGCACTGAACAATTCCCTATTCTCCGATATGAATGCTGGTTATGCTATGAGGTCAGCTAAACCGTGACCAGCGGAGTTCCTCTATAATACCGCCAGTAGTGGCGTGTGCTGATTCCCAACATTCACACATGAATTCCCGCCACACATCCAATACAGCAGCACAGAAACGTCGCCAGAGGAAACTGCCACAAAATATTTATAAACCCACAATCCAAATTTTGTTTGCAGGATAAAATCTAAATTCAAAGTCTGCAGATAATCCTGCCCTACAGAGGGGACTTAAGCCCAATCTACACGATACGATTCTTTATTCGATTACGATTCTATTTACTATCCGATTAAATCCGACATGTCTGATCGGGATTCGATTCAAATCGATTTGCCATTGTTTTGCAATGGCAAATCGAATTGAATCGAATCCCGATCGGACATGTCAGATTTAATCAGATCGTAAATAGAATCGTAATCAACTCGTATAAAGAATTGTATCGTGTAGATTAGGCTTAAAGAGAACCCGAGGTGGGTTTGAAGAATATTATCTGCATACAGAGGCCGGATCTGCCTATACAGCCCAGCCTCTGTTGATATCCCAAACCCCCCTAAGGTCCCCCTGCACTCTGCAATCCCTCATAAATCACAGCCACGCTGCTGACAAACAGCTTGTCAGAGCTGGCTGTGTTTATCTCTATAGTGTCAGTCTGCTGCTCTCCCCCCCTCCTGCAGAACTCCTGTCCCTGCCTTCCTCCCTTCCCTCCCTGCTGATTGGAGGGAAGGGACGGGGGCGGGGACCAGAGCTATGCAGGAGGCGGGGGAGCAGCTGAGACTGACACTACAGATGTAAACACAGCCTCACAGCACGGCTGTGATTTATGAGGGATTGCAGAATGCAGGGGGACCTTAGTGGGGTTTGGGATAGCAACAGAGACTGGGCTGTATAGGTAGATCCAGCCTCTGTATGCAGATAACATTCTTTAAACCCACCTCGGGTTCTCTTTAAGGGTATCACAGACCACTGACATAAGAGCATCCGTCAGAGCCGGTGGGGATGGAATCCCATGTATGTTGCAGTGTTTTCAAAATGCTTCATAAAGATAGGATCACATGACCAGATAAGGCTAGGTATGTGCCTTTACGGCATACATACTATAGCTGCTGCCCCTTTGGCACTGTCCATCACTCTGTTGCCTCTTGGTCGTATGGCACCTGTCTAAAAAAAAAAACAATTTGTCAAAAAAAAATAAGCATGAACGGACAGATCTTCTCCCATGGTCTCCGCCCACTCCTCGCTTTTCACAGGCGCTGTGGGGATCGGGAGCCATCAGGAGATGGTGCTGTCCAGACTGGGGCAGCAGGCATGTGTGCTGTAAACATATACATATAAATATCCAGGCACATCCCCTCAAGTTAGGTCATTTAAATAAGTTATTAGGGAGGTGCTAAAGGGGGTGTGAAAAATAGCACAAAACTAAACAATTAACCCTTTGCACACTCGCATGCAAATGCATCAATCATCCAGGCACCACTGCTATCCCTACAGCAAAGTTAAAAGCCGGGGTCTTATGCATTGCAAAAGAATGCGTTCCTCTGCCTAGTCACCTACACTGTGCAAAAGTACCCAGGTATTGGTAGGTGTCCTAACTCTTACCCTGTAACATGCATAGTGCAGACATGCAAACATTCATTTCATCAAACCCATCTAAAAGATTAGAAGCACATATCTTGACGTTCTCTCCTTGGACAGTGCATCAGACTAAACTCACAAGGGAGCTAACAAAATAGATTAATGTCCGCCCCCGCCCCTAAAGCCACTGCCTGCGAACTTCATGCCTTCTTTGATTACAGAAGCAAAAATCTGCAGGAAACCCTCTGATATAGATTTTTGTATTAAATTGCAGTATTTTTTAAGTGATTGCACTTAAACCCTTTACATTCAGGAAAAAGTAAAATGTGCTTGCTTGATAAATGTATACCACAGAATAGAGGAAGGTAAACATCTGTACTATCTAGTACATTAACCTATTAATTCACCTATAAAAAACTGCAAGGATCCAGAGAAATAAAAGGCAAACAGTGCCCAGCCTATGCCTGGGGCAGGGTTTCATTAATTATGCACCTATGCTAATATTTTTATTCTTCCCGTGGCACACCAGAATCTTGAATGCCGAAATGAACAGTTTTGGCTTTTTGCTAGTTAAACATAAAAGAGCACATTTAAGCTGAGTCACATAGGTATTTTATTTGTGTGACCTGTTTCTTAAACTCCAGGTATTCCTTGTAAGGTATTCCACCTTCTGTGATGGGACATTTTAGCTAGCTGTAACATGTTTACAGATTTCAAAAACTGTAAACCCTGGAGGTGTTTTTGACTGAGGTCCACTACACAGCATGAATGTGCTACATAAAATGCATGCCCTGTGGCAAATACTAATATTTCAACACATTGTTCACCACATTTTATCTGCTGTTGATAGTTGAAACGTTTCAAGTGAGGTTGACTCATGCATTCAGAAAATGTGCATGTGCAAATTGTTTCGTTTGTTATTAATAAGGCAGATTTGTTAATGCAAAAATACATGTTTTTTTTCTGTAATTAAAAACTTGCCAGGGGTCACACTTAGGGCTTGTTCACACTGAGCGTTTTTTTTTTTGTTTTTTTTTTTGTGCTGGCGATGTTAGAAATCACTCTAAAAGCGCTTGTGCAATGATTTCCTATGACAGTGTTCATATGACGTGCTACATGTACCATTTTCTGAGCGTTTTGGCTCAATGGAAGATATAGGGAAATCGCAAAGCGCTTTAAAAAGTGATTTGTATTGCGATTTCCCCAGCGCGTCCGGGTGAAACCGTTCACTTCCTGACTGACGTCAGGAAGTGATAAAACAATCGCTCTGCAAAAGCGATTAGAAAAACTCTTTTCTAAGCCGAAAGCAATTTGTAAAAGTGCTTTCAAAATCGCCCCATAAATCGCCAGCGCTTGCGATAGCGGTGGCGATTTATAATGAGAACAAAGCCTCAGACTGGGAACCCACTAGGAGCTCTTTTCTGAGCGCTTTATGATTTGAACAGCTCTTGCTAGTATGTTTTTGGGTGTGATCCCACTTGAGCGATGCGATTTTATAAATATCCCCCATAGCATTGCATTAGCAAGAGCTTTTTCAAATTGCTAGCGCTTAGAAAAGTCTTCTTGTGGGTTTCTGGCCTTACAGTATTTTATTTGCATGCTGGCCCGGCTGCGTGCATTCTACATCTCGAGCCTGCGAGCGCTCCCCACATGACACGGTCATGACGTCCTATGCAGTTAGCTCCTGACTGCAAAATGTAGGACGCCAGTAGCCAGCGCCTGCGCATTAATACCGTCTGACCCAGAAGAGGCTGCAAGGGGCATTTAGGTAGGATAGGAGGAGAACAGGGGATGCGATGGGCATCAAGACAGCTTCCACTACATGCCTGCTCCAACCGGTTTTCTATTTACGTCATCTCTGGTATCCCAAGGACCAGAGACTGCTGGTGACAAAAACGGGAATTACCAACGTCTTGCCGCACAGAATTGCTGTACACGCCACTCACCCATTGCCAAAGCTCACTCACTCTGCCGTCGCTCTGAAAGTATCGATCGGACAGGATGGAGAATCTAGGCCGATTATATTGCGTTATCATCATGAAGATAGATCGAGGAGTGATTGTTTGCCATAGCCGATCACTGATCCATCTTCATGTGGGTACTTTAGTTTATTTGCCTATATTTTATTATTGGTAAAGGTCAACAGCAGTCTATGCCTTAATTCAGTTTTCATATTTGATATAGTGGTTCCAGAGAAAATTCTCCCCCCCCCCCAAAAAAAAAAAGTCGGTCTCGTGAACCAGAGATCAATGCTGCCAGCAGAATGATAGATTTTTTTTCCCCTTTGTACTGTCACCTGGCCCTCTCCTACTACTCCCTTTTGTGCAGCACAGGGATTGGTAGGATTAGCTTCTTAATCAAAATAAGACTTTCGGGTCCCCTTTCTCTGTGGCAGCCTCTTGTGGGTGATGATGGGACAGCGAGAGGAGTTTGGAATACTGTTTTGTCTAGCCAAGCAATATCCTACATTTTAAAGGGAACCAGAGATGAACGTTTCACACAAAATAAACATATCAGTTGATAGCTTGTAAAGAATAAATGCTCTACCTGATAAAATTTTCCCGCTCTGGTGTGCCTTTTTTAGTGTTTTTTATCCATTATTGCTCCAGGAAAAATCAAATATGGCCGCCGGCTCATATCCCTTCTCCTTCCGGGTTATCAGTTGTTCTGGATGTGCTGTCTAGGCTATATGAGACTAGGCTGCTATCTAGGCTAAATGCAGCCTTTCATCTATGTGCTTTCATTTTGGTATGATGTACAGCTGCCTGTAAGAAGTGTCTATCATAGGAATGAAACTGCCGTTATTATCAGTATCTAGTGCACACAGAGCACACAGGGATCATATTACAGCCACAGAGCTTCTCTCTCAGGAGCAGCAGCCACTCCCAGTCATCACAGCTCTCAGTATACAAAGCAGGAAATCTAAGCCAGGAGAGGGGAAGGCTTGGGCTTGAAAAGACTACTCAGAAGAGTGACTCAACTATAATGATTCCAGGTCAAACCTCGACTGAATAGTCGGTGGATTCTTATCACAGTTGCTAATAGACTAATTAAGTAGATAACAATGAAACTAAAAGCAGGGTAGGTGTTTACTGTCATGTTCCCACTGATAAATGGAATAAAATACATGAGGGTGCTTCATCTCTGGTTCTCTTTAAATAGGAAGGCGCAATTGCCACACAGCCAGCCAGATAATAAAAAAAAATAGTAATGCATTAATGGTTTCCATGCATTACAAATATTCATAGTTTCCACACAATAGATATTGAAAAATATGAACTTTAAGATAATGTGAAGCAAAGGAAATTCTGTTATTTGTGCATTATCATTGCTATGTGTTGAATCTACACTAAGCCTGTAAATTGGATGTGTATGGTATATTATAGTACTCACAGACCCCCACCCATAAAACATTTCCCCAGACACTTAAAGGTTGCCTTTACATTGTCCCATAAGCTACATTCCAGCAGGGCAATACTTATTGTGGACGGAGGATGTCCATGAAGAGTTCTATGTTCTTCTAATAACTCCTCCAGGCCATCCTCCACACCATGACTTCATCTGAACAGAGACCATTGTACTGCAGAAACAAGGCCGGAACTTCTGCTTCATGAGAACTAATAGGAGACTCTTTTATATATACTTATAAAGGGCTTGGCATGCTTCCAGGCTGACTGTGATGTTGTGGCTCTGAACTGAATATCACATTTTGTGCATATCCCATATTGGTCTTTGCAGCATATGTGCACTGCCACGTAGTCTTAAAGGGGAAAACCGCTTGGCTGGCTTGGATGAAAGGCTGTTAGATTACGAAGATGCAGTTCTGTGTGTGTGTGTGTGTGTGTGTGTGTGTGTGTGTGTGTGTGTGTGTGTGTGTGTGTGTGTGTGTGTGTGTGTGTGTGTATAGAATGCACGCACACACGCGCGCACACACACACTTTTGTAGAATATTATTACATCGTATTAAGGGACAACACTGAAGATATGATACTTTGATATAATATGAAGTAGTCCGTGTACAGCTTGTATAACAATGTAAATTTGCTGTCCCATCAAAATAACCCACACACAGTGTAAGTTGTAAGCGCCTCAAGCATAATGACGCCTGTTGGAAGTTGCATAATGACACACTCCGAATGTGTGCTCCACAGCGGTAGAAGTACTCTTTCCATTCGTGCTGTTGTGCGTTACAATTCATTTGGCAGATGCAACGGTGACCAGGTCCTCCTCCTGTAATTTGGAACAGGTGATTGTGGTGAGGGGTTTTGCATTCTGGGGCTCCTTGTCCTGACAAAGCGCCACACCTGTAAGGCGCAAATGGCTGTAGACTTCTCATTGCCTGGACCTCTCTCCAATGTGCGGATGTTTTGCCTGTAACTCTTTTAAAGAGAATCTGTATTGTTAAAATCGCACAAAAGTAAACATACCAGTGCGTTAGGGGACATCTCCTATTACCCTCTGTCACAATTTCGCTGCTCCCCGCCGCATTAAAAGTGGTTAAAAACAGTTTTTAAAAGTTTGTTTATAAACAAACAAAATGGCCACCAAAACAGGAAGTAGGTTGATGTACAGTATGTCCACACATAGAAAATACATCCATACACAAGCAGGCTTTATACAGCCTTCCTTTTTAATCTCAAGAGATAATTTGTGTGTTTCTTTCCCTCTGCAGCTATCTTCCACTGAAGTGTCAGGCTGTTTCTTCCTGCAGAGTGCAGACAGCTCTGCCTGTATGTAATTCCTCTGTATGTGAAAGCCCAGCCAGCTCAGAGGAGGATTTATCCAGCTTGTAAAAGATAACAGAGCAGAGAGAAGCTGCACTAATCTAAATAACACACAGGCAGTGTGCAGAGAGGGGCCTGGAGGGGGGAGATGCATCACAGAACCACAACACTGAAGAACTTGGCAGCCTTCCAGACACAGGCCGACAAGTCTGACAGGGGAAAGATACATTGATTTAATACAGAGATAGTGATAGTAGAAAGTGCTGCAGTAAGCCAGAACACATTAGAATAGCTTTTGGAACTTGTAGGATGGAAGAAAACCGGATGAAATTTTTGTTACGGAGTCTCTTTAAGGTATTCGATAAAGGTCAAGTTTTACCTGGATGTCCACTACTGCTATCTCTCCTTTTGGAATACAGCCATTAATGTCTTAACTGTGGCAACTAATTGGAGTACAACTCGAAGAATGTCAAAATTCTGCCTAATTAGACATTTTCCCTCCTGGGGTCATATTACTTGTTAACGTTACAAGGTCTTGGGTGGGAATGAGGAGCAGGTGTATTAAATTTTATTGTTGTAGCTCTTGCAGTCGCTCATACTGGTCACAGGAAGTTCAACACGGCACTTCATGGCAGAGAACTTTATCTTAAAGCGACTCTGTATCAAAGAAAAATGCCCCTGGGGGGTTCTTGCCTCGGGAGGGGGAAGCCTCTGGATCCTATCAAGGCTAAGGCACAGCCGACAATTTGTCAGGCTGTGCAATATTTACCTTCGCCTGGCCCCAGCGGGTGGCACTGTTGCGGCTCTCCACTTGAAAATAGATGGAAATAGCCAATCCCAGTCGGGTCCGCTCTACTGCACAGGCGCAATAGACTTGCGCCTGCGCAGTAGAGTGGACCCGGCTGTGATCGGCTATTTCGGAGCAGAGAGCCGCCTACTGTGTCTGCGCTGGAGCCGGGAAGGTAACGATTTACATCTCCGCCATTCGGGGAGCTGTATATCGCTGTATTGCTGTATACGTCGCATACTGCATCAAATTGCTCTTCATGGCTGTAATCCCAGAAGGAAGCCTCTTCTAAGGATGATGCAAAAGAAAGACTGCTGTACACAAGCAGACTTGGGGCTGGTGCACAACACAAGAACTTTAAGAGCTTTGTGATTTTGAAAGCTCTTGCAAATGTTATACTATATAACATGTTATACTATATGTGTGCTGACACTGGAGTGATGTGATTTGTAAAATTCCCCTATTGCATTGGATTAGCATGAGCTTTTAAAATCTCGTGCGTTTAAAGGGAACCAGAGACGCCAGAAAAAAGATTTTATATATACCTGGGGCTTCCTCCAGCCCCATACGCACGGATCGCTCCCACGCCGCCGTCCTCCGCTTCCTGTATCCGCCGGTACAGGGTCCTGTAGTTTCAGCCAGTCGGCGTCAGCACGCAGCCAATTGTCCGCATCACGGGGCTCCCAGCATACCCTTACACGTGCGGCTGCATACTGCGCAGCCGCACGCGTAAGGATATGGAGGGATCCCCTAATCATGCGGACAATTGGCCGCGTCCGCCGGAAGTGACGGAACCCGGTACCGGCGGATCTAGGAATCGGATGTTGGGAGCAATGAGGCTTATGGGGCTGGAAGAAGCCCCAGGTATGTATGAAATCTTTTTTTCTTTTTCCATGTCCGGTGTCTCTGGTTCCCTTTTTAAAAAACTCTTGTGGTGTGCACCAGCCCTAAGAACATGTATTACTGAAACCGTGGATTGTGGTGTGATAAAACCAAGATAAATGTATTTAGTTCAAATGGTGTCAAGTGTGTGGCAGCAACCAAGTGAGCAGTAGAAAGACATTTGTGTTTTGCCTACAGTCATGCATGGTGGTAGGAGTGTCATGGTTTGGGGCTCCACGAGTACTGCTGGCAGTGGGGAGCTACAGTTGAGGGAACCATGTGATACTGTGACATATTGAAGCAGATCATAAATCCCCTCCCTTAAAAAAAAAATTATCAGCAGGAGAATATTTCCACATAATGACCCTAATACACTTCCAAGAGGACCACTGCCTTGCTAATGAAACTGAGGGAAAAGGTACTGGGCTGGCCAAGCTGTAGCGGTGCATAAGGATGCATAACACTCATCTGACACCTATTATTACTGTTGTACCTTCAGTGAACTTTACTGCAGAATGGTGCAGTTTTCTTGTCCTCCCATGACACCCCAAGAATTGTACATACGGCTAGACCAGGTATTGATCAGCATGTCTGTACTGTGCTTGTTGAAGTGTATCTGACCAGCGGCAAAGCTACCAAAGGTATTCTGTATCCACATACCTCTGTGTGTTTACCATTCCTCTCCTATTGTTCATTGCTGCATAGTATGGTAACACTTTATAAACCAAGGATTACAATAAATCCCTATACCCTGTTCTGTAGATGAGAAAATACTCTAACACTGTGTGACTCGTAAATGTTTTTTTTCCCTTTTTAAATTAAATATAGAATTCATTTTTTTCGAGTATTCATATACTCTAATGCCTAGTATACATGATGCAATTCAAATTGAATATTTCTTACAGGTCCGATCTGATTTCTGAACGTTTTACTGATCGGTCCTTTCACGATAAACGGCAATCGCAAAATGTGTTACCTGCAGCATTTTTCCGTCATTCTGAAGCGATCGAGGTACAGTGCTTAAATAAGAGCTGATTTCGATTGTCTGGAATTGCGGGAGTGTACAGTGATTTTACCACGCTAATCACGGTAAAATCACCCGTGCAAAATGGTCATGCTTTGCAGATTTCAAGTGTGAATCGGTCTGAGTGTTATACATAAAGGGTCCACAAAAGCACAAGGATAAATGTTGTAGTTTAGGGATTTCAAAGAACTGTATCATTTTCTTCAAGCTGGTTACAAAAAGCATTATTTTTCTAAGTAAACCCTCGCGCTCAATAACTTGGATAGATCTGCCCCCCACCCCTCCCTTAACTTGGCTCTGGGGTCTCTAGCATCATTTAACCTTCACATCCATCCTATACAGTCCTCAAAACCACCTAATTCCCATTCCTGCTGTCCTGGATTTGCGCTCTCTCACAAACCTGAATCCCAGAAACCCATACGGCAACCTGACATTGTTGCCCACCTGCCATGTCATCAGTTATGTCACTCAATTATTCCTATATTGCAAGTGGGGTCAGTGGCTGTAAAATCTTTTCCCTCCACACCATTTAGTGGTGTAGGGATGGTGTGAGTGACATAATGCTACATTTTTCCCAGAAGTGCCTGAGGAGGCTAGTATACAGCAGTGTATCAGCAGACTGCCTTCATAAGCCATTAGTAACCCAGATGCAAGTCCCAGCATGAGGTAATTGCTGGAACCTCTGATATCTTCAGAACAGAAGTATAACAGGAAGATGAGGGTATAGTAGGAGGGTGCCCTTCATAGGCATGAAGCACATGAAGGCATCTGTGGCCAATCTTTCAGGTAATGGATCTTTCTAGTTGAATTTTTTTGATTAATAAAAACCCTATTAAAGAAAAGGTACTGTGAAAATTTACAGCAATTCAACTTAGGCATGTCAAAGGCAGATAAATATTATGCAATCAGAGCAAAATTATTGACATTAGGCATCTATAGTATATCTCCTAGATACCTAAATTCCCGAGAGAATTTGATCTCTGATCAGGCCTGCAAGCCAATTTCCTGATATATTATCAAATTTACTGGGGAAACCCCTGCTGATTTATTTTTCCAATCTGTAAACAATCGGGTACCAATGTAAACGTAATGCTTCTCCTGTTCAACCTTTTGTGTTGAGCAATTTCTGTTTTTCAAATATATTGATGAGTTTTTTTATTTTAATTTTCATAAACTCGTGTCATATTATGCGCAGAACTCCTATTTACCTTGCATCTAATATTTTTTTTTTATTGAAACTGAATGTTACTTGTACGTCCCTCTTTAGATGGTGGTAGAATCTGCTCTGGTTAAAGCCATCATTCTGATGATATAATTTGTTGATCAAGAATAAGTATTGCCCTTCGTGTTAGCTGGAGCACAAGAATTGAAAGTGTTTAAAGTGTAACTGTCGGGCATAAAATCAACAATCAATTATTTATTTTATCTGGTTAACAAGTAATAAGGATGCTACCCAGGCAATCCAAAAGTTAACATCTCTATTACTGTTCTTCTTTATAAATGATCACTCCCCAGTTTATCTGACTCTTATTTGGTATGTTGCCGCAGAAAGGAAGTTGCAGGGCATGCTGGGTTGTCCTTTTTTGCTTCTGTACATATTATTAAGTCTGAGTGGAAATAAAGAAGCAAAAAAAAAGACAACTCAGCCTGCCCTGCAACTTCCCTTGTGCGGCAACATACCAAATAAGAGTCAGGTAAACTGGGGAATGATCATTTATAAACAAAAGTAATAGAGATTTAACTTTTGGATTGCCTGGTTAGCACCTGTATTGTTTACCAGATAAAAATAAATTTATTTTTAATTTTATGCCCGACAGTTATACTTTAAATGTCCTGAAAGCACTGATTTTGTGCATTTCAGCATCAAACATGGTCTCTGTTGTTCTGAAGACAACACAATTGGCCGTCGTGCTGCATGGCACTGCATTGCTCCGTGACTTTTCTTGTTGTGATTCCATTCATCATGATTAATGGAATCTTATTTCAATGCGCCAAAATGCATGCGAACATACGTTGTGATCCCATGGTGAATTGCATCACGTGAATAGAAACATCAGAAAATATAGGCAATGCTCTTAACTATGTCCCTGCAGATCGCATTGCATTGCTTCTCCTAAGCACAATTGGAATCGTCAGATTGAAAGAAAGCCTGAAAGTTAAATTTGCCTAATTTGCATTGTTTTGCAGTGCTCAGCAAGCAAGCATCTGCATTAGGAACCTTTTTTTTTTTTTTTTTTTTTTTTTTTTTTATTCCAGGCTTTCTTAAAGAGTTAAGGTGGCCATTCAGCAGGTGATTTGCCGGTCCATCGACCATCCGATTCGATTGTTATAATCGAATTGGATAGAAATTGGTGCCGCCAAGTGCATGCCTGACCGACAAAGTGACCAATTTCTAGAGCTTTGGAGGAGGAGTCGAGGGGTCGGAGCAATTTTGGGTACCTGGAGTTGGAGTCAGATGATTTTTGTACCGACTACACAGCCCTGCCAATTTCGGGACGGAAATTGGTCGCATGGTCGATCGCACATGCTGCAAGATGTCGGGGCAAAGTTGGTTTGTCAGGTGTGCGTCGGTAAGGCAGCGATTTCTGTAACGAGTGACGAGACGACGAAAGCACTGCCACTAACGTTGCATTGTATAAATGTGCCTGTTGTGTGCATTTATACGCTACCTGTCCTGTAGAAGCCTCTGCGCGGTGTCTGCAACATCCCGGCGGCTCTCCATACACGCTACTGGTGCATAGTGTCTGACGTCTTGTTCTCCCCAGAAATTTTTTCCAGCCGGGTGGCATGAAAAAGTGGCCGGGTGGCATGAAAAAGTAGCCGGGTGGGGCGTGATAACAGAATGCAGGGCCGGCGCTTCTCTGCATACAGCAGAGGAGAAGATGAGCCGATGACAGCCGGGTGGTCACCAAAACTAGCCGGGTGGAGCACCCGGCTAAAAGAGCCTGGGGAGAACACTATCAGTGACGTGTATGGATAGCCACCCGGAGGATTACGGACACCGCGTGAAGGCTGCTACAGGACAGGTAACGTATAAATGCACACATGGGGGGGCACGTTATACATTGGGGGTAGCAGCGGTGCGGACTCAGCCGATTCCCTGAAGATTTCATGCTGAAATTGGACGGGAATCTGCCTGTAGTGTATGGGCAGAATCAACAAAAAACAAATTCATCTCTAATCAGATTCTGTTAGAGATAAATTTGACTTTGTCGAATCTGCCCATTGGGGCCGGTTTCCACTGAACAGGTGTGCGTCTCGTTGGATGCATGCTGGCGCTTACAGTGACGTGAATACGCATCCGAATCTGGCTATAGGGATTTGGGTGTATGCTGTGGTGGAATGCAGCAAGCCATCAACATGTGATTCA